>NC_059286.1:6083181-6100681 GCF_017591435.1 Portunus trituberculatus
CGATGTAATGTTCAATGGAAATAGTTAATATCACATCCACGTTTTCTTTATCGTATTCTTTATATTGTGTAAAATGGATTAAAATAAAAATAGTATCGAGAGACGTAACTTACCAAATCCTTATAATGTGACGATGTAATGATCAATGGAAATAATTAATATCATATCCACGTTATATTTATCGTATTCTTTGTGTAAAAATGGCTTAAAACGAAAATAGGAGCGGGAGACGTAAATTATCAAATACTTATAACGTGACGATGTAATGTTCAATGGAAATAGTTAATATCGCATCCATATTTTCTTTATCATTTTCCTCGTGTAAAATGGCTTAGGAACGGGAAACGTAACTTATCAAATCCTTATAACGTGTAGAGTTGATAACGCATCCACGTTTTTCCTTATCGTATTTTTTTCGTTATTTGTTTATTATATTTCCTGTTTCCAATTCAAGACTTTGCTGAATGGAAAGGAAAAAAATATAAAAGAATAAGAGAAATTTGGTTCTTGTTTCTTCTTTCTCTAACATTAAGACTTTCTCGTTTTATTTGTTTAATTTTTGCTTTGTTCATTAAGTTCAATTGTTTCCCCTTTTCTATTTCTCATTTGTATTTATGTTCTCGTTCTTTTGTGGGTGTTCTGCATACTTTATTGTATTATATTTTTTGTTCCTCATTACAAGTCTAAACACACGTTCTTCCTTAACACTCTCTCTCTCTCTCTCTCTCTCTCTCTCTCTCTCTCTCTCTCTCTCTCTCTCTCTCTCTCTCTCTCTCTCTCTCTCTCTCTCTCTCTCTCTCTCTCTCTCTCTCTCTCTCTCTCTCTCTCTCTCTCTCTCTCTCTCTCTCTCTCTCTCTCTCTCTCTCTCTCTCTCTCTCTCTCTCTCTCTCTCTCTCTCTCTCTCTCTCTCTCTCTCTCTCTCAGTTAAGAGGAAGTAAGTAGCGGAGGGAAGGAAGGAGGAGGAAAAGAAGGTACAAAACAGCTTTGTGAATAAGAAAGTGAGAGAAAAAGTGAGAGAGGGAGGAAATTGTGCGGCGAATGAGCAAAGAAGGGAGGAAGGAAGAAAATTGCATGATGATGAGAGAGGGGGCGAGAAAGAAAGGGAGGGAGAGAGAGAGAAAAAAAAGAGTGCATGGCTCGATGAAAGAGCGAGAGAAGAGAGAGAGAGAGAGAGAGAGAGAGAGAGAGAGAGAGAGAGAGAGAGAGAGAGAGAGAGAGAGAGAGAGAGAGAGAGAGAGAGAGAAAGAAACACACATTCAATAAAACGAAAATACACACAAAATACAACAACGTGATCAATAAAGTATGTGGAGAATAAATTCAACTTAACCCCTTCAGTACTAGGACGTGCTTTAATATTAATTCTGGTGACTATTTGATGATAATACACAGCTTGAGAAATTTATGTGGGGGACTGTAAATAGTGAAGACTCTGGCCATTAATCTTGTAACCTCCATAGATCCATCCTAATGTCAATAAAATGGCCTAATTATACTCATAAAATTATTATAAAAATGCGTCTTGGTATTCAAAGGGTTAAGCATCATTTCTCACCTCGACTCTAGAAGAAATAACCCAAGAACTCAGTCTGTATAACTATAAGGGTCAAGACAGCAGTGAGTTCAAAGGCAGCATTGTCACGGCGGTCCATCACTGTCAATATAACCTGAGATTTGCATGTGTTGTGATGAAACGCGCCTTCTCCTCCTTCTGCATCCGAAACCAATCTTGACGAGGAGAAAGAAGAGAAGGAGGAGTAGGAAGAAGAGGAGAAGGAGGAGGACGAGATGGAGAATAATGTGCAGGAAGTCTCGTGTAAAGGGGATTCGAACCTGGGATTGACAAGAGAAACAAGCTTGCCGGTCCCAGGATTTGCGAATTTTGTCTGTACGTGACATACCTTTTATCTCGTTCATGAATTCGTCACTCTTACCTTAGTTTTAATCGTTGTATGCGTCTTGTATGGTGTGTTGTTTGTCCTATCTCTGTTGTTCAAATGAATGTGGTGGTATTAGTAGTATTAGTAGCAGTAGTACTAGTAGTAGTAGTAGTAGTAGTAGCAGTAGTAGTAGTAGTAGTAGTAGTAGTAGTAGTAGTAGTAGTAGTAGTAGTAGTAATCGTAGTAATAGTAGTAGTAGCAGAAGTAGTAGTTGTTGTTGTTGTTGTATTGGATACAACATTTTAAAAAATCTTATATTATGAAAACATGACCTTTTTTATTTGTGTTAAGAGGATAAAAGGTCAGGAAAATGACTCATTACCGACCTACAAAAAGGGTTAAAGGCGAGAGGAAGGGAGGCGAGGAGAGAGGCAAAGAGAGCGCCTGATGGTATGAAGAGAGAGAGAGAGAGAGAGAGAGAGAGAGAGAGAGAGAGAGAGAGAGAGAGAGAGAGAGTCATAAGTTTGCCCTATCAAGTTGAATAAGGTTATTAAAATTTGTATTATTTACTGTTTTATCTATTCCTTTCTTTCGTAGCAGGTTTTCATGACTTCCTACTCTTCTGCTTGACTTTAGCATGGAGTACGTAAGTGTTTGTGATAATTGCAGTTTAGCCTTTGTATACTCTCCCTTTTTCTTAAGCATCTCATTGTAAAGTGAAGCAGATTATCTCACCTCTAACTCCATACGCATTCAAATACCAAAGAAAAGTAAAAGTAGGTCTATTAGAAGAGAGTTATTCAAAGTGTTAATCCTTTCACTACCATTTCCTTCATCTTTTCCTAATTATCAACCTTTCTAATACATCATTACTTGCTCTCATTGAACTAGAAAAATATTGAAAAATTTATACATATTCATCGCTAAATTCCTTCTAGATTTATGTAAAGGCTTCACGCATTGCTTCTGGTGGTGTTAATAGCCTCGTAAGAAATTAAGATGGTAAAGGACACTGCATGCTGTATATTGCTATGAAATGTAAAAGGACGTGTTTTGCAATGACTGTCGCTGCAATGTTTAGCGGCAGAAGAATAGAAATAGAGTTAGAATTTCTTTGGAAAGATGTGAATGATAACATATGATTGGTTAAGAACTGAGAGATTTGAGAGCGTTTGTCTATCTCTGAGTTTCGTTGTATTTACAAGAATGCATACCAATAATACGTAATACCTATAAACAATTTGAGAGGAATATTGAATCACTCGTATGTTTAAGAATTGTTTTTTGTTTTTCGTATGGTATGCTCCTTCAGGTCTCACTTATCGTCATCATTTTTTCTCATTAGTTATTATGATTAACCTTTTCGCCACTGTTGGACATTTCCCTCTTTAGTCACTAACGTCTCTGAGGTTTCTTTTTTATATTCTACAGTCACCGGTATACACTATACTAGTTAAAATTGCAATTATTTTTCTTTTACGAGTATCATATTTTGTATGCTTTTAAATGTTTCAGAAATTGTTTTTAGTGTCATCAATCGTGGAATATTGCAGTGAAAGTGTTAAGTAATCCTCTTTGTAACATTAATGAAAGTAAGCGTGAGGTAACTAAGGTAATCGTGCAGTGACACAGGGAAAAAGTCATCCAACACGCAGTTTAATCAGTTCTAATTATCTTACTACGGCTTCCAATGGAGATGTCATTGTCCGGGTAGAAGTGTCGGTGGAGCAGAAATGGCTACTTCATTATTACCAGCGGAAAGCCGTGCGTTGTGCAATGAAGTGAAACTGTTAACGGAAATAACAAAGAGGGAGTTTTAATGAGTTAGTCTACTGTCAAAAGGAAAGCTTGGGTAGGTAGTCTTTAATATAACATTCTTTTTTTTTAGTAGGGAACTGTAAGGTAGCGGTGATTTTCCATTTTAGTTTATTTCATATACCTTTTTTTTTTTTTTTGCCTTGACGAGCTTACCTATATGTAAAAGGTATATGAAACGTACCTGTTCGCGTGTGTGTGTGCGTGTGCGTAGGCGTGTGACAGTGACGAATCCCATGTCATGAGGGAGAGCCAGCGATCAGAAATTTCCTGCGCAGGGATTAGGACGCGAGGACAGCTGCTGCATACGACCTTTAAGCGCTCAAGTCCCTGCCAGTTATCAGAGAGACATATTCACGAGACTTTTTCCTTCACTCTGCAATGGAGGTGAGAGAAATACCTCTGCTACCCGTGCACTTCAATATGACATGTTGTTTGCCCATTCATACCCGTGTGGCATTTGTGGAAAACGAGAAACTTTGGCATATTAGGTGTTTTTTTCCAGCAACGAGCGAGAGTCGGGCGTTGGATGCTGATATGGAGTTCAAATGGGCGCCAGGCAATCCGCCCTGATTGCCACCCATGATAGTGGAAGAGCTTAAAGGATTGTGATGTTTTTTTTTAAACACTAAGCCTGTGACGTTACTGCAATATTTTTGTTTTATTCAGGTTGTCAGGTGTAAATTCAGTTATTCGTCATGTGGGACTTCGCCTTAACAAAAATGGTAAGCGTGAATGCTCAGTGAAATAATGCATGTGTTGTTTATACAATGTTGTGATTTCATGTGCTGCAAATTTCAGACCAAAATGTGTATCAGATAATTACTAAAGCATCCTTTGTTCCTCTTGTTCTCTGTGACGCTCTTTGATCTATAGACATGAAATTCACTGGACATCTGATTGTGTATGTATATCTATAGCATTTTTTGTCCCTGTTCTCAGTGTCGCTCTTTGATCTATAGACATGAAATTCACTCGACATCTGATTGTATTTATAAACTTATCTCTTCTTTTATGCGTTTCTTGTGAGTGTTTTGAAGGTTAAGGTCATATATATATAGAAGAATTCCGCGGTTGATGTCACTCTTTTCTCGATACATTGACACACATTCTCTTCCTCTCGTTTTTTAAGTCTCTGGTTACTCGCGGCACCAGCTTGGAAACGAGACACGCAAGAAGTGGAGGAGGCAAGCAAGTGTCTGACGAAGTGATCTGGTTTCGTGGATTTATTGCCTCCCTTTCCTCTTCCCATACGTCTTTGTTCAGTTTCTTGCACATGCCGTTCGTTGACACTATATCCCGGAGCTGAGGAAGCCATGCCAGACCGTCTTGTTTCAGAATTAAGCTTCCTGGTCCCTCTCATCTATTCATGGAAGGGAGTTGTCAAGGAAACTAAGTCAGACTGTAATGGTTTTAGTGTTTTTTTTGGGGCTCATTTTTGCTTGGTATTCGAGGAAAGTTTTATCCTCTAGGGTCGCTGTTCCGTGTATATACCAGCTGATGGGCCGCGCCTCGTGCACGCAGCCTTGTCAACGAGGCCGTGAGAGCGATCCGGCTTGTGTCAGGTGAGTGTAGGAAGGCGAGACAGGTGACTGAACACATGAACACGCTGGCATACTTGTCTTCCCACGCGCTCAACACACACACACACACACACACACACACACACACACACACACACACACACACACACACACACACACACACACACACACACACACACACACACACACACACACACACACACACACACACACACACACACACACACACACACACACACACACACACACACACACACACACACACACACACACACACACACACACACACACACACACACACACACACACACACACACACACACACACACACACACACACACAGGAAAAGAAACATCTGAATATCTAACGATCGAATCTTTTTTACCAGGAAGAAGGTGGAGTTAGAAGAGTTTCTTTAAATACATCTCAGTTGGAAGTCTGCTCGATGCCTTGCCATAAAGAAAATAATGAAATAAAACTCGGGAAATGCAAAGTTCATACAAGATCTTTCCGTTCGTGGTGCGGCATAATTATTCCTTCCTAGCGAGTTTTAGAGAAAAGTGTGAAGAAGAGCATCGCTGGTGTTGAGGAGGCGAGGACGCTGGGGTGCAGTTTTATGGTGAAGGACAGGGAATGGTCAGGAGGGAAGTTATTGTGCAGAGAGAGAGAGAGAGAGAGAATGTTGATGAATTCCCATATTACCATTCACTTCTATTCCAGTCCTATACTTCTTCTTTCTTTATAATTTATCTCTTTAACATTATGTCTATGAATTATTATGTGCCGGCCAACGTACATCATATTGAACGAAACTTAAGGCAACTATTCACTCACAAAATCAACAGAGAGATACTCAAAACTATGCAGTACTTCACCACATTCAGAAAGAAAAGAGAAAAAAATGAAAAATAAAATGAAGAAAACACGAAAAGAAAAGAGCAAACGATAAAACTGCATAAGCTCCAGGCGAGAAGATTACAAATAGGGGAAAGTGATGTGGAATGCAAAGGTGGAAGGCGAGTATGGGAATCCGATAAGAATTCTAACGAGGCGATTTTTAAGGAGCCAACTTCGAAGAATCTATGGAAGGGAAACCATGACGAGGTGCGAGACTTCTAAACCCTGTGAACTGGAAGCTGGGGTCGTAGTGAGGTCTGAGGTCGTAGGAGAAGGTATAAGAAAGACCTTTGCATTGCCCTTCACTGCCTGTCGTTACTCCTGACCTCTGGAATTGCAACTAGCACCAAGAGTTCACAGTCCGCCAGTCTGACAGTCCGCCCCTCGAAGTATCTGCTGATGGCAACCTCCGCCGGGAACTATAAACCATTTTTCAGTGTCAGAGAGAAGTAAAGTCTGCCGGAATGGAGAGAGAGAGAGAGAGAGAGAGAGAGAGAGAGAGAGAGAGAGAGAGAGAGAGAGAGAGAGAGAGAGAGAGAGAGAGAGAGAGAGAGAGAGAGAGAGGAGAGGAAGAAAGAGGAAGGAAGAGGAGGAAGAGAGCAAAGGAGGGGACGTTAGCAAGTGAAGAATGCAGCCACGAATGGAAGAAAATGATAATATGGGAGAGAGTGTAAGGACAGCAACGGAAGGATGGAAATGAGAGGAAGAGCAAGAAGAGATAGAAAGATAGGTAGAAGAAAAGACGAGAGGTGAGCTGCAGAAGAAGACAAAGTGGATATGGCCAAAATAGCATGTGAGAAGAAAGTGAAGAGGCAATAACAACAGCAAATAAACTTGGATACCAGGCAAACATACGATAGACATAATGAAACAAGAATCTCAATAACCGTAGACTTTATCATACATTCCTTTCAAACGAGGGAAATAGACCGAGCAATCGAACAAACTGGAGACTAACTCAATCGAAAACCACTCAAAAGACTCTAAAAATCTGCTAAAATTACCACCACACTTACCTTTCCCACTTGTCTCACCTACCCACGACCCTCCGGACACCTGCCACGCGCACTAACACGACCACAGTAGCCGACGCACAACGCATTCGCTCGCCAGGACACCCTACGTCGACTAGCGGACAGGCGTGACGTGCGAGGGGCGGCGAGGGGCGGGAAGGGGTAGGAAGGGGTAGGGGAGAGGTAGGGAAGGGTGGGACCTAATAGTGAGTTAAGGTCTCTTTCGTCTTCCTTGCCTGGCCATTAATGACATCCTTTCCCTCATCCCCAAATGGAGTTTCGGTAGCTTTTACTTTGCTCTCTCTCTCTCTCTCTCTCTCTCTCTCTCTCTCTCTCTCTCTCTCTCTCTCTCTCTCTCTCTCTCTCTCTCTCTCTCTCTCTCTCTCTCTCTCTCTCTCTCTCTCTCTCTCTCTCTCTCTCTCTCTCTCTCTCTCTCTCTCTCTCTCTCTCTCTCTCTCTCTCTCTTGGTTTCCTCTTTTCTCTTTTGGTTTTTATTTTGGGTCAATGTGGATTTCTCAGTGTTTTCTCATTATTTTTTCCTTTGTCTTACGTCTCCAAGCTTCTTGTCTTAGATTAGTATTCTTAATTTTCTTTTGTTTTTCTTTTCTTTTTTTTCAGTTTTTTACCTCTTTTTGTGATTCTTCCTTCTGTTATATCTTATTTTTTTGTAGTTTTTTTTTATTTTAACATTTATTTCTATCTAGTTTCGTTTTTCTCTTTTATTATAGTTGCTTTTCTAATTAAGAACATAAGAACATAAGAAAAGAAGGAAGCTGCAAGAGGCCGCCAGGCCTATACGAAGCATTCCCTGTGTGCTTAAGCTACCTAGTTCCATCTGTCTTCTCCATCCATAAACTTATCTAACTTTCTTTTAAAGCTTCCTATTGACTCAGCCCTGACTACATGACCAGTGAGACCGTTACACTCATCAACTACTTTGTTTGAAAACCAGTTTCTTCCCATTTCTTTCCTAAACCTGAATTTTTCAAGTTTAAACCCATTATTTCTGGTTCTGTCCTCGCTACTGATCCTAAGAACTACATTCATGCATTCTTTCTTAAAACCCTTATACCACTTAAATACTTCTATCAGGTCTACTCTTAACCTTCGTCTCTAGAGAATGCAAATTGAGTTTTTCAGTCTCTCTTCATAGGAATATCCTCATTCCCTGTATCTTTTAGTCATCCTCCTTTGCATTGACTCCAACAGAGCTATGTCCTTCCTGAATTGTGGGGACCGGAATTGTAGCGCATAGTCAAGATGTGGCCTGACCAGCGCCAAGTATAATTTTAGTATTACTTCAGGACTGCTGCTTTTAACACTTCTAAAATGAAACCTAATACTCTATTCGCCTTATTTCTGGCCTCAATACATTGCTTCCTTGTACCGAGATCAGAGCTAACTATGACTCCTAAATCTTTCTCATACTTGGAACTTCCTAGTGCCACGTTATCTATCGTGTACCTATTGCTTGGATTATCTCTACCTACGCTCAGTACCCTGCACTTGTTAATATTGAACTGCATTTCCTATCTATCTGTCCATTCTTCATCCTATCCAAGTCAGCCTGCAAAGCCTTGGCATCCGAATCGGACCTAATTAATATACCTATCTTTGTGTCGTCCGAAAATTTACTGATATCACTATTAATTCCACTATCCAAGTCGTTGATATATATTAGAAATAATAATGGCCCTAAAACTGAGCCCTGTGGCACCCCACTAACTACTTCTCCCCACTCGGAATTAGATCCATTAATTTCTACCCTTTGTCGCCTGTCGTCTAGCTACGCTTTAATCCAGCTTAATATTCTACCTTCTATACCGTTTACCTTAACCTTTTTTAAGAGCCTCTGGTGAGGTACCTTGTCAAAGGCTTTACTGAAATCCAAGTATAAAATGTCATAATTATCACCTTTATCTGCCGCCTCATAAAATAATGCCATTTTATTTTTCTCTCGCATTCTCTCTCTCCCTTCATCTTTATCTGCTTGTCTACCTTCCATTCTATCTGTCTTTCTGTTAGTCTGTGTCTATCTGTGTTTCTCTCTCTCTCTCTCTCTCTCTCTCTCTCTCTCTCTCTCTCTCTCTCTCTCTCTCTCTCTCTCTCTCTCTCTCTCTCTCTCTCTCTCTCTCTCTCTCTCTCTCTCTCTCTCTCTCTCTCTCTCTCTCTCTCTCTCTCTCTCTCTCTCTCTCTCTCTCTCTCTCTCTCTCCCAGGTCATCTCGGATATGGGCGCACCGAAGGACGGACATTTGTTGTTGCGGAGAAGCATATCGCCTCGCATTCGAGCAGTAACCCGGGTTGTATCGTATATCCTTGCGAGGGACGTGGCATGGTTAGGGTGGCGGCGAGGTAGCGAGGATGGGGAGTAGGGCAGTGTGTTGTAGCCAGACCGTGTGAGTGTGTGAGTGTTCTAGAGATATTTGTTCTTTCATATGTGGTGGTCTTAAGTTTTTGTGTGTGGATGTGTTTTTTTTTTCTGTCTCTCTCTTTTTTCTTTGTGTGTGTGTGTGTGTGTGTGTGTTTAAGGGGTGGTTATATGCGTATGGTGTGCCTGTGGTAAAGGGGAAGTGTGTGTGTGTGTGTGTGTGTGTGTGTGTGTGTGTGTGTGTGTGTGTGTGTGTGTGTGTGTGTGTGTGTGTGTGTGTGTGTGTGTGTGTGTGTGTGTGTGTGTGTGTGTGTGTGTGTGTGTGTGTGTGTGTGTGTGTGTGTGTGTATGTGTTCGTGTGTTGTCTTCCCATTGTACTTGCTTCTTCCTCTTTTTATTCTTTATTTTTTTATTTCCTCCTTTCATGTTTACTTTTTCTCGCACCCCTTCCTTCATACAAGACATTCACTAATTCTACGGTTTTTTCCTCGGTTTTATTCATTTGATTTACTACTTATGGTTTCTAATCACTTTTCTTTCTATTCCTACTAATATTCTCTTTTTCCCATCTGTACCTGTAGGAATTATATTTAACTAAAACTCAGTATCATTTTTGTATCTATAACTCGATATTCACTTGTTTTTATTCATGTCTATCACAATCTTTTTATTCCTATGCTCTTTTGTTTGCAGGTCACCCATTTCTTGTTCTTTTCTTTACCGCCTCCCGAGCTTTGGGTCATCTATATAGTCCTCGTCCCGTGAAGAGTAATGCAGTGCCACCGTGGACATTATAGCGGAAGGTCACGCTGCTTCTCTTGTCCGTTCCGCGACGAATTATGACATGACCTTGGCCTCGTGTTCTGAAATTACACGTTAGAGACACATTCTTTATCACCCTGCAGCACACACACACACACACACACACTCTCTCTCTCTCTCTCTCTCTCTCTCTCTCTCTCTCTCTCTCTCTCTCTCTCTCTCTCTCTCTCTCTCTCTCTCTCTCTCTCTCTCTCTCTCTCTCTCTCTCTCTCTCTCTCTCTCTCTCTCTCTCTCTCTCTCTCTCTCTCTCTCTCTCTCTCTCTCTTCTACTGTGAATAGTTGTGCTGCACTGTTGCTGTTTAGGTCACCGCGTCCTTCCCTCGTAATGTCGAAGGTAAATCTGCATGTTTTTAAGTTCTGAATTCCAAATGAGTGCACGTTTCCCTTTATTTTTAGTATGTCTTTTTTTTCATATAACTTTGCCTTCCTGGGACGTGTTTAGGTTTTCACTACAAGGCATTGTCGTGAAAGGCGAAGTTAAGTCCTTTATTGTGGCTTTGTTTTATAATTTGTTCCTCTCTACGTAATGATTTTGTATTTCCAGTTTCTTTTATACATTTTCAGATGTGAGTTTTGCATCTTAGTTTTTTTTTCCATTCTTTTCTTTTTTATATATATTTTACCATCTTTTTTTTTAAATGTGTGGGAATAGAAAGTGTAAATCTTATTATTATTATTCATGTTATAATTTTTTTGCATTTTCAGTTCATTTAATACATTGTCTAACGTGACATTCTTTATTAGTGTGTCTTATTGTTACGAAGCGCATTTAAGACCCATTTTTCTTTTATACATTTTTGGACTGTTGGGATTGAAAAGGACAATAAATGAAAGACGTCTTGTATTTACATCTTAATTTCTGAAGGAAGGAAACGAAATGCTTTCTTCACTTCGTTCCGCTCCACGCGAGGCAACGGAGCAAAAAATGTGACTCAGAATCTACGCGAATATGCAGGAACGATTTTCAAGACCCTCAGGAAAAAAAAAAAGAGACGAAAATAAATAAAACTGAGCACTAAGGTTATTTATGGCTTTCAAAAGTTGCAGGAAAATTTTGGAGACAGGTCCATATAGACGTATTTTTAGATGGTGTCTTGGCGCGTTTATCACGTTAATGGCGCCAAGTGTGGTGTGGCGTGGCGAGGAGAGAGAGAGAGAGAGAGAGAGAGAGAGAGAGAGAGAGAGAGAGAGTTAACTATCAAATAATATCCAATACTCTAACAAACAGGTCGCTTGCTTATTCCGGCGACAACTTGAAAACAATATAAACACGAGGCATAAATAAACAACAAATAAAATAATCCTGTAATACATGACAAGCAGATGAATGAAGTTGTTTGGGGGATTTATGTCGGCCCCTTCTTGCTTGTCCAGAAGGAGGACTTAATGAAGGTGGACGAGGAGGAGGAGGAGGAGGAAGAAGAAGAGGAGGAGGAGGTGGAGGAGAAGGAGGAGGAAGAAGAGGAGGAGGAGGAGGTGGAGGAGGAGGAGGTGGAGGAGAAGGAGGAGGAAGTGTGATGATGGAGGTAATGGTACTGGTGGTGGTGGTGGTGGTGGTGGTGGTGGTGGTGGTGGTGCTTACTAGTGTATTGGAAAGTATTTATGCAGTGACGGACGGCATTATTGAGAGAGAGAGAGAGAGAGAGAGAGAGAGAGAGAGAGAGAGAGAGAGAGAGAGAGACTAATGATGAAAACTCGTGAAAGATTAGATGTTAATAGTGCCTAGTTATTCAAATAGTGAATGAATGATAGTGACAAATATTCAGTAAAGTAAAAATGGTAGTAATTTTCTTTATAGTGACAATGATTTGCTTGTATAATGCTCACATTTCTGTGTTGCCGATATAGTGTAACTCCAAACAGCCACGTAGGGGACAAGAGATCTGTTGCTGTTCTCCCTTTTGCATGAGTCTGAATTGCCATCCTTTACAGTCTCACATCACTCAGTTTTGATTAGATATCTCGCCTGCAGCTTATCCCCAACAATCTCCTTATGGGCAAAAGGTCTGCTGTTGTCTGCCCCTTGTACATGTGTCTGTAATATTAACATGAGCGGATGTTGCTGCGATGAGTGAGGGAGCGTTACCAGTAAGAGTGTCAATGGAACCCGTGTGTGTGAATCAAATAATAACTCTAATGACACCACGTCGAGAATCGCAACAAAGATGAATCACACGGCAACGCGGCGATGATGGCACGAATGACGCACGCGGCAATAAAAGCAGCGATAAGAGGTGGCAATAAAGAAAGGGAAAGAGGCGATATCCAAAGAACAAACCTCCTTCTTCCGGCTAGTAATCACAGGTGGTTCCAGGTAATTAATGGTCTAGAAGCGCCACTAATCAGCCTCTCTCACCTGCCTCCCCCTCCCCTCGTGATGGGCGATTATACCCAAAGTTCGCACGTGTGTTATTATATCTTGTTATGTGGTGCTTGCCTCACGTTATAAGACCTGGAGTGATCACCCTTTGTATCATGGATTGGGGTCAGTGTGTTAGCTTCTGTCATCACCCTTGTCTAGATTACGGTGATGAGTGTCTCTTATTTCCTTCTTGCCTTTCCTCTCCTCGTGTTTCCAGCGGGCGAGGTAAAAATTAAAGTTTGAGAATAGTTTTCATTAAAAATTATAACCGAAGGGATGCGTCTTTGATATTCACCTTTAGGTATTTGATTAATCTCGTTTATTGGCTGTCCAGTGCGCGGGTAATTTATGTCAGGCGATTAAGGGCCTCCTGATTAAAAGTTCAGGTAAGAAACGGGAACTTGTAAAAATCACCGTCATCGAAGATTTTACGGAATATGGAAATGGTGGCAGGAGTTTTATGTCCACGTTGTGTGCTTTGTGCGTGCGTGTCATTTTGTTTCCATTTATTTGGGTCTCCTCTCTTCTCACCCCTTTTCACTTCCCCTTTCGTCCCTTCATCTCATCTCCGAAATTTACTTGTCCCTTTCCTCGGGTGGGGGCGCCGCGCCACTCCCGCCACCACCAGAGCCAGGGATATGGAGAAGCCGTGTCTGGTGTTACACTGCCACGGGGAAGAGGAGTGGGCTGACGGTCAGACTAGTACCCGGACTGGCAAATATAAGCTTTCAGAATATTTGTAGCATAAACATAATTCTTTCGTAACAGAAGGAATGGGCGATGGATTTTCAAGGTGCAGCTCAGTATGTTTTTAGATATAGACAAAGATATATGAATAGTCAAGCTGTCACTATTAAGACGAAGAAACTATTACTAGTTAGGCTGATTTTTAAGATGAAATTAGTGTAATAAATTTCACCAGTAATGGCTAAGATATTATGAATGTAGAGCCCTCATGTGCTAAAGAAATGAACAAGTTTATATGAAAAAAGTCAAACTAAAAGGATAAAATACTATAATTTCATAGCTATTTAAACATAAATTTAATCTATTCATAACTCAAGTAATGACCACCTAACGTTAAAGGTAAAACTTAAAGAAATATTTCAAGAGATAGACAAATATAAATATGTAGATAATCAAACTGACACTTAAGAATGAACAAATGACTTTAACTCACTGATTGTAATAGAAGCACAAGTATTTTACAACACGAGTAATGCCCCATAAATCCCCAGAAGGACGCAGCCATGTAAGATTTCAAGGGAACACCGAAACACTCAGACCAGAACAGCTTGATTCACAGGTACACAGGCGGCATGGAGCGGAGGTGTGTTGCATGAGGAAAGGAGCAAGTATAGCGTGAGTATTACCCGGCGCAGGTGTCTATTAGATGAATGCTTGCACGGCCTGTGAATGGTTGTAGACTTAAAGGCGTCCATTTATAATGAGGGTGTGCACGAGAGCTTCCGTGTTCCTCTCAAAGAACGTGTGTGGGAGTGACGGGATGTGCTCGGCTGTGACATGCAAGAGTTGGGGAGTGTGACGCTGTGACGATAAGAGTGTTAAACTGTAGATTTATTGATATTTCTTGGTGTATTGGGAGTTCCAGAAAACAGGAAGACATAAACGGGTCAGAAATTTGCTTGATATAAGACAGAGGTAAATATTTGATGTTTGAGGTCAAAGAAGTTAAGACGAGTGAAGGAAAAGAGAAAGGCACATACAAGATGTGAATTTATTGGTATTTTTATAGTATGGTGAGCTCTATAAAGCAGAAAGAAATACGAAGGCAATGGAAATGAAGAGGTAAATTTTAGACAGAATGGAATGTTTGATGGCAGAGGTCAAAGAAGAAATAGGGTGATGTAAAAGAGAATGGTGCATACGAGATGTGGACTTATTGGTATTTTTATGATATGGAAGTTTGCAAAGACGAGGAAGACTTATCTGGGTCAGGAAATAAAGCGATGAATTTTATGAAGGCAAATACACGTGATGGAAGAGGTCAAGGGAAAATAATGAAGTTGAAAGAAGGAAGACATATTCGTATGCATAAAAATAAACATTAGAAAGATAAGCACTAGGAAAAATATTGTTGTTTGACGTCAATAATGTGTTTGCTTCCCGCTCATCCTCTGCACTGGGGAGGAGATACAGACGCAGAAGAGAAGATCGTGTTATTATCTTCTTTGAACGTTGAGTTTTGCGCACAGTTTGCCAACCACTCGTGTCCTAAATTCAGTCTTCCGCAGAACCACTTTAATTGATCAACATTTGTATCTCACTCGTATGTTATGAGACGGATCTTGCTTCATTTTCTTTATTCCCTGCGAAGTTGGTGGTGACGTGATGCGAGTTAAATATAATGTCACATAACGCTAACTTACGCGCATAATTCAACGAGGGTCTCGCTTTATTGCCTCTATTTTCTTATTTTTTTCGAGTTGATATGTGTGTATGTGTGTGTGTGTGTGTGTGTGTGTGTGTGTGTGTGTGTGTGTGTGTGTGTGTGTGTGTGTGTGTGTGTGTGTGTGTGTGTATCGAGTTAGATATAATGTGATGCATATTAGCTTTCTGCCTCACTGTCAGGAGCAGGACGAGGCGCGATGCATTGCCTGCTCGGTGATGTATTGTTGTGCTAAGTGTGATGAATTACAGTGGTGGTGGTGTTCTACTTTGCAATCATCTCCTAATTATGATTGACCAATCGTTAAGCAGAACCATGTGCCAAGTGTGTGTGTGTGTGTGTGTGTGTGTGTGTGTGTGTGTGTGTGTGTGTGTGTGTGTGTGTGTCTATGTGTGTGCGTGCTCCCTTTTAAGACTGTACAAGAGGTTCCTACCAATGTATCTATAAAAAAAATATGAATGCCTTATCGCAAATTGTGACGCGCCGAGAGGACAGAAAAAATACTTTTAGTGGTGAAGTAAAATGTGATTCGTTATTACTGCGAAACTCCGCTTCGGTGCGAGCCAAATAACGGATAATTAGAAGGAGAGAAGAGGGAGGGCGACAGAAATATTGGGCACTTATCCATTTTTTGCTGCTACAATGTTTTGCATGAGGAAATTGGGGAGCAAGAGAAAGAAGAGCAACACAGCGAATAACCAAGTGTGCGAGAGAGAGAGAGAGAGAGAGAGAGAGAGAGAGAGAGAGAGAGAGAGAGACATGGTGTGACTTCCTCCAATCTGGAGGTGTTGGAGTGTCACCAAGATGGCCGTGACCTCCACCCGCATCCCGTGATGGAGTGTGGCCTTGGTGGTGACGCTGCGGTGACTTGTTTGGCGCGTGTGGTGCATGTATGATGTGTGTGTGTGGTGAGTTTGGTGCGCGGTGAGTGGCGGCGCTCAAACCCTCCGTGTGATGAGCTTTTATGTGTTTAATTAAGTGCGAAATACGACTGCAGGTTGAACAATAAAATAATTAAAGGAAGGGGAGCCAGAAATATTAGATCTGGCGTTTTATTTTGATCCTGATTCCGTCCGTCTGAGCGTGGCGAGCAGATTATATTACCAGTTATTGATTCAGTCCGTTTGGCTTCATCGTCCTGGATACGACCAGTTTGATTCATTTGCCGATGGTCGTCTGATGCTGATGAGGACCGAGAGACAGACACCCATCGCTAGCTCCTGCACACCTTCAAACACTCTATCTCCGCTTCTCTCCCTTAGCACACTCCTATTTTTCTTCCTCTCGCGTCCTATAAAATACTACATGCGTCTCCCTGCCTGTCTACTTTAACATTCTCTCGTGCCCCTCTCGTCCCTCCCTTTTCTCCCTTTCCTACATTGCCTCCCTCCATGTAAAATACGACAGAGATCTCCCTGTCTCTCTTCCTGTCAGACTATCACTCCCTCTTCTCTCTCTCTCTCTCTCTCTCTCTCTCTCTCCCTTCCTCTCTCGTTTCTTTGTCCAGGCGCGTCCCTACTGGTGGAAATTATTTTATTTATATATTGGTTGATTAGAAACTGACTTCGTGACACTCGCTGCGTTGTAATGACAGGAAGTTGGTGTAATTAGTGAATTAATTAATGCGTTTGGTGTAAAGAGCATGTGGTTATTGATGGGATGGGTTCGATGGGTGGAGGGCGCAGTTAGCGATGGGGAGTGTTTGTGTCCACCATTTGACCTTAGAGAAGTGAAGTGATGGGGCATATGTGAAGTGATGGGAGTCATGTGCAGTGATAGGTGATTGTGTTGAGGTGATAGGAGTTGACGTGAAGTGATGGGGGTTGACATGAAGTTATAGGAGAGACGTTCAGTGATAGGTGATTATATTGAAGTGATGGGGATTGACATGAAGTGATGGAAGTGACTTGCAGTGATATGTGATTATATTGAAGTGAATGGGGTTTGATATTAAGTAATGGGAGTGCAATGATTGGTATATTGAAGTGATGGGAATTGACATGAAGTGACTTGGGTTGACATAAAGAGATAGGAGTGACGTACAGTGATAGGTGATTATGGTGAAGTAATGGGAGTTGATGTTGAAGTGGTGGAGATTAACGTGAAGAGGTTAGGTTAGGAATGACGAAGTGATGTAATTGACATGTAGGTGTTTATGTAGTGATAAAATGCCTTCCGTATTTTTCTTAATGCTGTTCATTTTTAACATGTGTAGGAGCTGCATGTTTCTTGGACTTCACTCTTTATTACGTCATTTTTTGTTCTTTATGTAAGATATAAAACTACCAAAGGCGAAGAAAAATAATATAATAATAAGGCTCACTTGAATTTTACTCTCCATAAAAGAATCAAATGAATTAGTCAAAAATTTAGGGACAAATGTCTCGA
>NC_059286.1:6108181-6118181 GCF_017591435.1 Portunus trituberculatus
GAGAGAGAGAGAGAGAGAGAGAGAGAGAGAGAGAGAGAGAGAGAGAGGTGGGAGAAAGTAGATGGTGGTAATGTGAAAGAGAGTTGTACTGAGGAGAGGAAGGCAGTAGATGGAAGTTATTTTGTGAAAGGAGCGAGATGGAAAATATAAAGAGGAAGGAAAAGGGAGTTGTAAGGTATTGACTTGTAGCTGGACTAAATTCTCAAAGCAATTAATTATGGTTCAGGGAGACTTGTTGATGATGATCCTGTTGTGAATGTTGCAGACAGGCTGACAGATGGATAGATGGCTCCATGTTCGTCTGTTGGCAACTTGATGGACGCTCCCTTAATTTTGCTATTTTTCATTTCCTTCTTCTTCCTCCTTTCATCTTATGTAATCATTAAGAAGTGTTGGCTAATAGAAAGTGGAGGGAGATAATGAGGAGGGATGAAAAGCCCTGCACGCTGGAGCCTCGTCAGTGGAGGAAAGGAAGCCAGCAGTGTGTCGCCTTCATCTCGCCGGTGACCCAATGCTGCCCTGCGTGGCCTCATCTCCTTCTTCAAGGCGAACACCTTGACGCCGCAACGCTCGCCGCCCAAAGGTCAACGCTTCGTTCACAACACGCAGATCAATTTGCCTGCAGCCCGGAGACTCACGCCGCCCGGAAATTGCTGGGAAACACACGAGCCGGACTTGTAATTCACGGCGGCGGCGAGGAAGGCGCCACCCGCCCGCCCGCCCACACATCCGCAACCCGCTCTGTGTGCCTTCCCGGTTCCCTGGCAGTTTTCCGCTGCCTTTCCGCCTTCTTTCTTCCCTTCAGCAACCGTCACCCGTTGGCGCTCCGTCAGGGCGACGAGGCATTGAGGGCAGCGGGCCAAGTGGCGCCCTGCCTCCCATCCAGGTGGCTTCTGCGGCGCGGTGACGTAAAACTATCAAATTCCCTTAGTAAGGATCAAGTAATGAGAAATGAATAATGGATGAGGCGCGCCAGAGATGATTGCTTGTGGAGGAGCACTCCGAGGCCGAGATTGAAGGGCAGCCCGCCCGCTGCGGTGTAGGCGATCCGTGGCACTTGCCATGCACTCTCTGGCTAGCCCGTCAGCCATATACGTATATATATATATATATATATATATATATATATATATATATATATATATATATATATATATATATATATATATATATATATATATATATATAATTATGGCATGATGAGCGCTTTCCTTCAATGTGGAGCCATTGAAAGCGGCTTCCCACCTGCCATTATTCCCATTATCCTCGCTCAGCCGCCCTGACGTCTGCAGAAAGAATTAGATCTTCTTTCTACTTCCCGGGCGGAGGCGGCTGTGAATGGCGGCGGCTGGCTGGGTAGGGTCATGGAGGGGGGGAGGTGACGCCTCGGGTTGTGCTGCATGAACTGTGACGCCGTGCAATGTTTCTGGGCTGCGATGGGGCGGAGGTTGTGGTGTGGCTCTGGGTGCCTGGCAGTGTGAGGTGGTGGTGGCTGGTGGCGGCGGAAGGCTAGGTGGATGGTGTTAGCACTCATGAGTTAGCGGAGGCGGGGAGGGCAATGATCATATCATTGAAGAGCAGCAGATTAGGTGCTCGTGTAGGGAGAGGAGTGGGGCAGGTGAAGTCTGTCAGGAGTGGCGCGTGGCTGCGTCAGGCTGGCAAGTGTTCAAGACAAAAGGCAACGAGGGAGGTTTTCATTCTTTATTAGATATCTTTTTTGATACATGAAGGAAGTCTTCATGTGTTTTAGAGAGACACTAGTGTTGTACAGGTAAATCTGCCAGATACGAACTTTGAGTATTGAAAATGAAATATTGCCATTGATAGTAATGTGTGATTCATTACTTTATATGAATCAGATAACTCATGTAAATTTTTTTATTTATTTATTTTTTTTTTTTTTTACATTTTTAACATTTCTAATCAGATATTATGATATGAAATACTAGCCACACAGAATTCCAGTGTATCAGTGTATTTATATTTTTACACATAAATATACAAATTAACGATAAAAAGAAAATTAGAAAAAAAATTGGAACAAAGCAAGTAGGAATACCAAAATGCCAGACAAACTACGACCACGGATAGGATGTAGGCCAAAGGAGGCAATGAGGCGCAAAAACACACAGCGAAGAAAACACCGAGAGGCCACCAACCCAGACGCCTTTAGACCCATGTGAACTGAGCATGACCACCGTGGCGTAGGGAAGATAGCAGCACTACGTATATTAAGTCATGGGCGGCGCTAGTGTGGAGCAACGGGTGGCTCGGCGTAGGAAAGCGAACAGGCGGGAAGCAGAGGTTGACAGCATCTCTAAGTGGCACATCACGTTGAGGATTCCAGAGGGATACTCGCAGCTCGTTCCTGCTGATGCACACGAAGAGGGAGAGAGAGGGAAGCAGGGAGAGTCAAGTAGGGAAGCATGTACGGAAGCAGGAGGAGGAAGACGAGGCAAAGAGGGGCTATGGAAGAATGGAATGAGGCGGATACGGAAGCTGAAGGAGAAGGCGAAAGGGAGAGTGGAAGTTAAAATGGGACGGAAGAATGTGGGTTAGCATGGAAGGAACGGTAGAAGTGGTAGAGGCGATGAGACAATAGGCAGGACTATAGAAGGTGAAGGAATTGAAATAGAGGCAGAAAAATTGAGTCGAGTATGAAAGAAGGAGAAGGAAGAGGAGAAGAGAGAAAGCGTTAAAGATGTATATGAAAGCTGAAAAAGATAGATACGTAGAGAGAGAGTAAAAAAAAAAAGAGAGAATGTGATAAAGGGTGAAATGAAACTATGAAAGAAAAAATAGGAAAGAGACAAGAGTACAAACAAGAATATAGAAACAAATGGAGGAGAAAGAAGAGAAAGAGGCAATAGAAGCAAAATTTGATAAAGGTAGAAGTGAGAATATGAAAGAAACTAAGAGAGAAGGGGAGACAAAGGTGAGGAGGAAGGTATTGGTCCAGGAGGAAGAAGAAGAGGAATAAGAAGAGAAAGAGACGGTGGAGGCGGAGTGTGATAAAGTGAGGGAGGCTACCGTACCACATCACAGCCCGGCAAGTGTCAGATCACGTGTGAAGGAAGAGCTCCTCAACAACCACAGAAAGCCACTCCGCTACTCAGGACCGCCATGGCGATAAGTGAGCGTTTTCTTCATCTTAGAGAGAATGAGGGAGGAAATCGTGTAGCGAGTCAGGGAATAAGTGAGAGAATGAGTCAGAGAACCAAGGAGTGAAGGAGTCAGGGAGTCGGTCAGTGAGATGAGTCAGTGCCGGTCGCCTTAGCTGAACGAAACCGCCTTGCATTTCAATGGACGCGATTTCAGTGGCTGGCGGTGCTTGTGGTTGCCGTGTCAGCAGCGGTAGGCAGCGGAGCGAGGGATGCAAAAAGAGTAAGGTTCATATTCAGAAACGCGTTCTCCTCTCGCTATGACAATTTTTCAAGGCCAAAGAGACAACTAGTTGGATTTTCAAGACACTTTCTCCTTTTAATAAACTAGAAATCTTGCCAATCCATCACCAGTACCATAAAAAATTCTCTGGAAAACAGTGATGGTGAGAGAACAAAGAGTTTAGGAATACCGGCCTAAGTCAGCGTGCCCCTCGCCCCCCCCCCATACTGAAGGACGCTGCCTGTGGGCGTTGAGTGCGGCGGGTCAGTGGCAGGGACTGTGATGTCGGAGTCTTGAATTGCCTCAGGATTTAACAGTTTTGAGTGATGTGTTCATGGTCAAATGTCGAGAAACTTGCATTCTTTTCCCTCTATTTCCCCTCAGTCATTTCCCCTGTTCTTTTTTTTTTAATCAGAAGACCAGCCAAGGGGAAAGAAAATGTGGGCAAAACAACCATATTAGGCGCCGGGCCCACAAAATAAGCTTAATAATCAAATACTGAACTGTCTTGAAATGCGAGTCCTGAAATCTCTATCTTAAAATAATTCAAGTTGCTGGAAGGAGGAAATTCATCATTAACATTATCAGTTACTATTGGACATTGACATTACTGAAAGAAAGGAAGTGTGTGAAAGAGAGAGAGAGAGAGAGAGAGAGAGAGAGAGAGAGAGAGAGAGAGGGAGAGGGAGAGATCACATAAGGCCCATTCTCCCACAGTGCGGCAATCTTTCTTGGGTTTTAGCAGATTTACTACTTTCTCCACACGAAAGATGAGACTAGGTAGGGAGAGAGAGAGAGAGAGAGAGAGAGAGAGAGAGAGAGAGAGAGAGAGAGAGAGAGGGGGGGAGGGAATTTAAAAGCACTCTACATAAACGAGATATTTTTTTCTGCTCAACAACGCTACTGAAGAAACGAGATATAAAGGAAAATATCCTTAGAGAGAGAGAGAGAGAGAGAGAGAGAGAGAGAGAGAGAGATGAGAGAGAGAGAGAGAGAGAGAGAGAGAGAGAGAGAGAGAGAGAGAGAGAGAGAGAGAGAAAGGACAGGACAAACAACTGGGCACGTGAAATGTAGCGACTGTTGGCATTAAGGAGGCGAAGGTAAAGAAGGAGGGGGATAAAGATTGGAACAGCCTGGGTGAGGAGTAAAGGAAAGGCGTAAAGAAGGAGAGATGAGGGAGAGGTGTCCGCAGAATGGATGTTTTAGACGAGAGGGAGAGTGGAAGAGGGAAAAATGGCGGAGAAGCGGGAGCATGTTGGAGGAGGGAGAGGAGAGGGAGAAGAGATGAGTATTGGGATATTGGAACATGTGTTTAGGAGGAAGAGATGAGAGGAAGAGAATGATAGCGCCAGGTATGAGAGAGGAGAAAGGCGGGAAGGAGGAAGAGAAGAGCGGAAGGCGAAGAGAACACTGTGCAGAAATAAAGTGTCAAAATTGTGGCTTCTCTATAATAGTAAATACAAGAAATGAAGCGAGTCAGTCATAGGAAGTCTAAAAAGAAAGTGTACATTTTCAAACTAGGGAAGTTTTAACGTGTATATTCCCAGGAAGTTAACCCCTTCAATGCTGAGACACATTTTTACTTGGAGATTTGTGTACGATTTGACCATTTTGTTTACATTAGGAGATCAGAAGATTAATGAACAGGGTCCTCACTATTTTGATACCCCACATGAGTTTCTGAAGTTGTTTAAGATCACCAAATAATAAGGAGATTAATATGGAAACGCGTCATTGTACTGAAGAGGTTAATTAGACGTCACCGGGTTTTTAATGCTAGACAGATGAGTTTCAAATAAAAAAAAAATAATTCGAAGAGTCTTGGAATTCATTTTTTTTCTGTATGACTAGAAAGCTGATCAAGGGTAACAAAAAGATGGATTACTTTGTTGCCAGTCCTCTTGCAGATCTGACTGAATTAGCCGAAATAAAGAGAAAAAATGTCTTGAAACCTCCCTCTTAAATGAAGTCAAGTCATAGAAAGTTGGAAATACAGAAGCAGGCTGGGAGTTCATGAGTTTACCAGTGGAAGGTATGAATGACTGATAGTACTGGGTAATTCTTGCATTATTGAGTTGGACAGAATACGGGTGAGACGAAGAGTAAAGCCTTGTGCAGCGAGGGGATAGGATGAGGGAAAACATGCAGTTAGCAAGATCAACTGAGCAGTTAGCATGAAAAAAGCGGTAAAAGATGCAAGAGATGCAACATTCCGACAGTGAGAAAGAGGCTAAACACAGTCAGTCAGAGGAGAGGAGTTGATGATTTTTTTTTGTGTGTGTTTTAATTTCTTTAGTTTTGATGATTGATGAAAAAATAAAGAGAATAAAGAGGATTAATGTTAACAAAAGGCAGTATAAGTAAAAGTACCAATTTCACCAGTTCCCAGAATATGACGTAACACACACACACACACACACACACACACACACACACACACACACACACACACACACACACACACACACACAGAAATGAGAGTACTTCACGGTGCCCGCCGCTAGTACTTACTTTTTACTGCGCCGCCATTCCGATAAACTTTTTTCCTTATCCGTACAATCCTCTCTCATTCGTCCTTCATGGCTGGACTCTGCACACTCGTTCATTCCACTCCAGCTCTCACTCCACCCCTCGCTGCGCACTCCTCTTCACGCTTTCATGCTTATATTCCGCTCCCTTCTCCTCCCAAACTCCAAAACATTCGCCATTTAAATTATTTTTCTATGCTTTTCCTTTCCCCTACACTCTTCTCACTCTTACAGCTTCTCTTTCACGTCTTTCTCCTCATTTAAATTCCTTTATGTTCATTTAATTCGTTCTATTTTTTCCAGCAGGCATTTATTTTCATATTTCTAGCTCACAGACACTCCCAAGTTCTTGTCCACTTTGATCTATCCAAACACAAGACTGCTATTGTTTTCCCACTTTTTCATTTCATTATTAGAATCTCCTTCCTCTTAATTTGACTCCAAGATTTATTACTCCTCTTCCTCTAAGATCTGTTATCCTATCACTACTTCCATGCAACAAACTCCTATTGTTTCTCACTCCTTCATTCATATTTTTCTAAAATACCGCTTTTAATTTCCCACAGACCGCTTTCAATTCCGTTCCTCCTACTCACACTCCTGCTCGTCCTCCTCTAGTCCTACTTCAGCATACTTCACATTTCCATCACTCCCCATAACTCAAGGAAAGGGGCCCATGCATCATTCGACACCACACTTCCCATATTTAGGTGCCCCGGCCATCAATCACACTTAACCCCCTTCACATCCACCTTCCTCTTCCCTTCACTGATCTTTCCTTTGCTCTCTCTCCCCGCGTGATGAGCCCTTTACCTGTACATCAGCGCACCTGGCCCATACATACAGGCGTGGCAGTAATACAAGGTCCCACTTTCCCGTCTTTCATACCTGACCCCGCCTTGCCTCGCCATGTCCTCCCCTCCCTGGTCCCTTCCCGCTGTGTTGCATACATTACCTCGTGGTTTAGGAGGGGATGTGTCCTATTTGGTTGATATGTGTGGGTGAAGGGGGTGTGTAAGGGTGTGATGGGTTGGTATACACACACACACACACACACACACACACACACACACACACACACACACACACACACACACACACACACACACACACACACACACACACACACACACACACACACACACACACACACACACACACACACACACACACACACACACACACACACGGAGGGAGGGATTCAAGTTTTCCAAGTCCATCGCTTTTTGGGAAGATTCATTATGGAAATCGGACTCTTGGGACGTTGGGAAACATAGGATGGGAGGTAACACTGCAGAGAGAGAGAGAGAGAGAGAGAGAGAGAGAGAGAGAGAGAGAGAGAGAGAGAGAAGCCAATACGAATCGACACCAAGGTCAAAACACGTAGAACTCACTGTAAAAATAGATTCAGAATGACACGCGGTGAGTCACTGTTTTCCCCGAAGGTTCAGTGAGGTCAGTAGATAAATCGTGGGCTTCTCATTGCAACCAGTGCTCCGCGAGGTGTAGACAAAAACAAAAGATTAATTTTGTATTGTTATGAATTCAAATTTTGTGTTTGTGAGTTAGAAATAATGATTGTGATGTGGAGCTTTCTGATAAAACGTCCCTCACTATTTTCTACCTTCATCTGTGCTTTGAAAGATGTAAGGTTTTATTGTTCATCTTGCCATAGTTTGTCTCTGGTGTCTTCTCATTTTGCAATACGACGCTCAGTATTTTATATCATTGGTACTTGTGCTTTGAAAGTGGCGCATTCTTGTTGTTTAGCGTATTGTTTTTGTTTGTACACATTAATCCATTTGATATCTGTTTTTTTTTTTTTTGTCACGAGCTGTTTTGCTTTATAATAGGAATTTATTTCGTAGTTTCGGTGGCCATAGTTTGTTCTAATGCTTTATACCTCTTGCTCTTATATTAGGACCAGCTCATCAAGGGTACCTAAGTTCACAATTGCAGAAAGACGGCGTGTAGGAGTATGACTAAGTGTATACTAATGAAGACGCTATAATATACTGGAATCAATAACGCCAACTAGAAAAATAATATTAATAATAGATAGAAATATATAAATGAAAAAGAGTCACTCATTATGGGAAGACACCGTGAACAGTTCTGAATTTGCGAATAAAGACGAAAGCGCTCCATCACAGGGAAATCAGTCATCCATTGCAAGAATATCGCTGTGAACAATTTGCAATATGTAGCCAAAACAATACGTCGCTGGAATCAAAATCATCTGTTGCAGAGATATGCTGTAAATACGTGTAAATCTGTGTATGTTGCTGATGAAAATCCAACCTCACTAGTTAAATTTAGCCCACCGTGATGAGAAGCGGCCAATGTGTGTAATTAGTATTTTACTGCTTTGTTCGCCTGTGGTTGACATTCAGAACATTATAGAGATTAAATGTTTGTATGATATGGCAGGAGAAGTGAGAGAAATGGAGGTTGATTTAGTCTTTTCTACTGTAAAGTGATTCAAGAAACTAGTAAAAAAGAAAGAGGTTGAAATGCTGAAAGTAATTAGGGAGAAAAATTGTGCATTAGAAAAAAAGTTAATTAGTATATTGAATAAACAACCTGAACTTAAAGGTGACGATCTAAGCAGCAAATAAAGATAAAACGAAAACATGTAAAGAATTTTTCAGAAGTGAATACCGAGAGAGAAAAAATAACTTTACCGTTCCAATTGCCACGTTCTTCTGAGAGGTCGATTGGGAAAGTCCAGTGAGGTGAAGGAAGAGATTGAAAACACGTCTGCAGAGGAAATAAAAATGAAGGATGGAAACCGTAGAGGGAGGGAAAACTGAAATGAAGTATCGACCATAAGAACATCAGTACCGTGACAGAGGGCGTGGCGAGTGCGTGGTGCTGATATTACGCAACGAAACGAAAGATAGAGAAAGAGAGAGAGAGAAGGAGAGATGGAGAGAGAATGGAAGAGAATCAACAATCCTAAGTCAGAAATTAATGTTCCGGTATGAAATAGTGGAATTGTTGTCTTCCGTGGCGTGTGGACTCCAATCCTAATATGCATACAGAAAAGAATAAGCCCGTGTTTCCAGCTTGAGGGATTTGAGTCATGAATACGAGCGAGGAGAGAGATCATCAAGCCGTAATCTTCCTATTCAAAATGAACTCCAAGGCTTACGAGAGAGAAAACGCGTGGCTCATCCGGGATATTTGTGCTGTCTACTCTCCTATTAATGAAGGGAGACCACAGAACATAAAGAAAACGTAGATACTATAGATTAAAGGATTTGCACTCGCCCAGCCACCACGAGAGTCCTTCTTTATCTGGTAACAATAGAGTAGTAGAAATATGTGCGGGGATTCAATATTCGGTGCAGGAGTGACGGGAGGGTGAAAGCCACGCGGGAGGGAAGGTAATGTTGCATGTCTGTTTTCCTTCTTCCTCCTTCAATCCTTTCTTCCTTCGGTTTTCTTTCCTTTCGTTTTCTATGCCTTTACAGATCTTTTTTTTTCCTTCTAATTTTTTTTATCATTTTTTTGTTCTTTTTCTTCTGATTTCTTTTTACTTTTTCTTTCGTCCTTCAACATTTTCTTCTCCTACGCCTTTACAATTCTTCTTTTTCTTTCTTTCTATTTCCACCCTTTCTATGCGTTCCTTTTTTTCCCTCTCCTCACTACTTTTACACATATTTCTTCGCTTATTCCTCTTTCTCTTTCCTCTCTTTCTGCATCTTTCCTTCATCATTTTTATCCTTTCTCATTTCTCCTACATTTTTTTTCCTTCCTGTGTTTTTCGTATTACTCAATGATCATTCCTGTTCTCTCTTTTCCCCATTCCTTCTTTTACTACTATTCCTTCATCCTCCTTTTCTCCTCCAGTCCTTTCTATTATTCCTTTCTCTTTTTTACTCTTCCTACTACTTTATTCTCTACCACACGCTCTTTCATCTTACTGCTCCTCCTCTTTTTTTCTTTTAGTTTTTTCTTCCTACCTTTCTCGTTTCATTAATGTCTCTTCGTAACTTATTCCCTTCTTGCTCCTTCTCTTTGTCCTCTATGAAGTGTTCTGTTCGCCTTATCTTTCATCGGTCTATAATTAATTACCCTTCATT
>NC_059286.1:6128181-6133181 GCF_017591435.1 Portunus trituberculatus
TTAAGCTAAGAATAATTACATATATTGTACCAGTATATTATTTTTTTGGTATTATTATATTCTTATTACCATTAGCGCTACAGTCCTAACATTCTCTACGTATAATCTGGATGTATTTACTTTTTTTTTATCCTCTGCTCTGCGACCCATACTGTGTGAAATGAGACCATCAAAACTATAACTAAAGGAACAAGCGTTTTATTAATGCTGGAATCTCTCGGTTTGTAGGTAAATTCTTGAACTCCCTGGTTTTCCATTCCTATGTCCTACGACTCAGATTGTTTGAAAGCAGAAGCACAAATTCACAGGAGAAACTAAATCAACTATATTTTTGTTGCCTATGTTTTTATTTTCTATTTTCAAGCTTATACTGAACAAACCTTTACATATATTCTTGACTATCCTTGACCTTACACCTCCTCACGCACACATACATATATACATTTAGAAAGACAGAAGGATTATATTGTATTTTGTTATCTCCTGCAGAACATAACGTTTTCAACCTTATACTGAACAAATCTCTTCTCAACATTCCGTACCATCCTTGAACACTCACACATCCCCACATACACCTACACAAGGAAACACAACAACATACTTTCTCCGCGTGTTGCTTTGTGTCACTCGCTGTCAACGCTTCACATGTTTAATCTTTCACCTCCGGATCTCCTCAAGGCTTAGCAGGTCATATCGTGTCTTTAACGTGTCACTCAGCACGGTGTCACAAAGGAAGGTTGCTGTAGACAACCGGACACTTTGCGTAATGCCTTCCTCGTAATGTTTTTCAACCCTTCCGAGTATTTCCTCTCCCTCTTGGTTCCCTACTTTGGTAAATCCCTCTGGTAGTTTCCCTGTATTTGTTTTACCCCTTTGGACTGTAGAGAGAGAGAGAGAGAGAGAGAGAGAGAGAGAGAGAGAGAGAGAGAGAAACTATCGGTCTCTAGAAAGGCTACCTGTTTATACAATTATTACTACTATTACTACTGCTACTACTACTACTACTACTACTACTACTAAGAGAGAGAGAGAGAGAGAGAGAGGCTTTGATATGTATACCGCGTTCAAATATATGTGTAATTATATAGAAAATACAAATAAATTTTTCCCTATTACTTTGTGCCATTACCTTCTCCCCACCTACTATTTTGAAGATATAGTAGGTCATTAGCGCTCTCTCTCTCTCTCTCTCTCTCTCTCTCTCTCTCTCTCTCTCTCTCGTTTTTTACATGATCTAGCTTTGTTTCCCTCACTGTCAGCTTTTATCCATATTTTGTTCCCTTTTTTTTCTTGTTTGGAAGTGTTGAGAAAATCTTTTGTTTTTTTTCGGGAGGATGAATAGAAATGGTGTGATTTTATATATTTTTTTTTTTTTTGAAGTTTCGTTTCCTTTTCTTTTTTTTTCATATCGAATGGATGAATATAGTTCCCATTTTTTTCATTCAGTTCTTTTTTGTTTGTTTTTTTGAACTTTAGGAATATTGTTTGCCAATCTCTCTCTCTCTCTCTCTCTCTCTCTCTCTCTCTCTCTCTCTCTCTCTCTCTCTCTCTCTCTCTCTCTCTCTCTCTCTCTCTCTCTCTCTCTCTCTCTCTCTCTCTCTCTCTCTCTCTCTCTCTCTCTCTCTCTCTCTCTCTCTCTCTCTCTCTCTCTCTCTCTCTCTCTCTCTCTCTCTCTCCCCTTCGTCAGCTTTTGAAAATATCTCAGCTTTTTTTCTGTATTTCAAATTTTTTTTTTTTTTTTTTTGCACTTGACTTTATTTATTTATTTCTGTGTACTTTATATTTCAGCCAGTGAGTCAGTCTAACAGTTCAATAGAAAGTTCAGTCAGTCATTTAATCAGTCATTCAGTCAGTCAGCGTGTAAGTAGTCTGTCATTTAGTGAGTCAGTTAATTAGCCAGTTATTTACTCAACCAGTTAGTCAGGAAGTCAGTCATTAAGAGAGTCAGTCAGTCAGTCACCTAATCAGTCAATTAGCTAATGTGTAAATAAGTCAATCTATTTAACGTTTCAGTCAGTTAATCAGTTTGCGAAAGAAAGAGCGTGAATTTCTCTCTCTCTCTCTCTCTCTCTCTCTCTCTCTCTCTCTCTCTCTCTCTCTCTCTCTCTCTCTCTCTCTCTCTCTCTCTCTCTCTCTCTCTCTCTCTCTCTCTCTCTCTCTCTCTCTCTCTCTCTCTCTCTCTCTCTCTCTCTCTCTCTCTCTCTCTCTCTCTCTCAAAAGCAATTACCTGCTGCCTCGTCCCTCGCTTCCTGATTGGTCAATTGGGAGAATTTCCATGAGGTGGATCACAGGCTTATTCGCCCCTCCCTTTCGCCCCTCCCTTTCACCTTCTCCCCTACCAGGACCCCCCATACCTCTCTACATTCCCTTCCCTTCCCCTCTACACTTCTTTTTTTCACCTTCTGCATTTCGATTTTCTTCACTTTTCTTTTCCTTAATTCTTTATTCTTCTCTTCCTGTTTACTCTCTTTTTCTCCTCTACACCTTTTCTCTCTATTTTTTCTTTCTATTTACATTTTTTTCTTATTTTTTTTCTTTTGTTTGTCATTTTTTCATATCGTGATTCGTTGCTTGTTTTCTTCTCGTTTTGCTCTTTCCATGGATGCCTTTTATTTCTCTCTCTCTCTCTCTCTCTCTCTCTCTCTCTCTCTCTCTCTCTCTCTCTCTCTCTCTCTCTCTCTCTCTCTCTCTCTCTCTCTCTCTCTCAAAAACATATTTTTCTTTTTTTTATTTAGATTTATTAATTATTTTCTTCTGTTTTTTTTTTCTCTTTCATATTTATATATTTTTAATATTACTATTTTCATTTTTCATTTTTAGCTTTTTCTTTATTTCTTTCCTGTCACATTTGCTCACTTTCTTTCATGCTTTCACTTATCTTTTCCATTTTGCAAACCTTCTAATTTTTCTTGTACACTTCTCTTCACTTTAATTCACAAACGTATTTTTTTATATTGCTATCCCTTTTAAAACTCTTCTTCTCTCTCTCTTCTCTCTCTCTCTCTTGAAACTTTCCCTTTCCCAACAAACACTTCCTTTCCACGTCTCAATTGCTTATACTATTTTATGTATCATTTCTCTCCTCTCGTTCCCCACAGGCACCCTCCATCTGTACCCTTCTCTATTCCCTCCTATTCCCTCTCCAGCTACTAAGCCTTACCTATCCCCTGGCGATCCCTCACTCATATCAAAGCCCCCTCCTCCTCTTCCTCCTCCTCCTCCTCCTCCTCCTCCTCCTCCTCCTCCTCCTCCTCCTCCTCCTCCTCCTCCTACTCCTCCTTTATTTCTTCTTCTCTTCCTCGTCTACATGTTACCTTCTGAATTTTCCTTCCTCCTGTTCTTCCTTTCTCCTCGTCTTCCTCCTACCTGTATCTTCTAAAACCTCCCCTCTCCCTCTTCTCTCTCTTCTCTCTCCTCTTCCTTCTCCATCTTCTTCCATCTACCTCCTCTTCCTGTTCTCCACTTGCTTGCACTCTCATCAGCGAATCATTGACGAGGTTTAGATGGAAAGACCCCCTCCCTCTCTCTCTCTCTCTCTCTCTCTCTCTCTCTCTCTCTCTCTCTCTCTCTCTCTCTCTCTGATAAGTTGACGGGATGCTGGTGTGTTGTGTTGCTATCATACACAACTCAATCCCTGTAATCTCGTTTTTTGTGGATATGGTGGTCTTAGTTATTTGTTTATTCTCTATTTATTTATTTATTTATTTATTTCATTTTATCATTTCACGTTTTTGGTAAGTAGATTATTCATCAGTGTTAAGTTTGAAGTTGTGGAGATTTTGATATCGTTTTGTTTTTGCTTTAGTTTCAAGTTTGTAGTTTTAAGTTTGGTTTGGTTAAGTTCATCTATGTAAGAATTTAGTTATTTTGGGCTCAGGTGTAAGGTTTGCTCTGTGCAGGAGACTCGAGCTGCTGTTCTGGGTCTCACGAATTTTATGCTAGTATATCCAACAATCCAAAGTAAATCTGAGATAAGGTAACATGACAGGAGAGGAATTAATTTAAACTGACAAAGCTTTTCAAGTACAAACGAAAACCTAACTTAAGCTATGTGGCCTAACTTTACCTAACCTAACCTAACCTAATCTAACCTAATTTAACCTACCTTAATCTATCTGCCCTAACCTAACTTAACCTAAGCTAACCTAACCTAATTAATCTATCTACTCTAACCTAACCTAACGTAACCTAACTTAACCAAGGCAAAGGAGACCAGATCAAACTTAAACCTAACTTAACTCAGACTATCGAAGGAGGCATGAGTTTGTATGAACACTCGTGGATGGAAAGTTCAGAGAAAATAACCTAAACAAACGCACCAACGGGAAACTTATCAGACCAGTTCTTCTCTAGCTACCATCATATTTTGGTTCATATTCTCAAAATTTTCTATGCTTCTTCACTATTTCAAAAGGCTGTATTTAAATTTACACGAGTTTTTTTTAAGGTGTTTTTTTATGGTTCTAGAGGCAGAGTGACAGAATGCTCGCGTTATTAACTGGAGAAACACTCTTGAAAACCCCGCTAATTATCTCTGTGGCCTTGAAAGTAACCATGGTAAGAGAGCAAAGCGTTTCTGAATACGAACCTTAGGCTTATATACACAGAAACTCAGCTTTCTCACCACGACTCTTTTCAAATAGCACAGAGATGATTAGCCTCCTTCTCAAAACTATTTCTCTTATTAAAAATGTAAAAATGTTAAAATGTCACTGGTATTGTAAAACCAGCCTTAAAATCTCACATAGCATCAACTAGAATCTTTTCTAAGTAGTAGGCAGATGATTAGCCATGTTTTCAAGACAATTTATCTTATTACAAACGTAGAAAGCTTGTTAAACTGTCACTGTAATCGTAAAACCACTCTTAAAAACCCTCATGAAATCCATTAGAACCATTTTTAAGTAGTAGGTAGAAAATTAGCTACGTTCTCAATACTATTTCTCTTATTTAAAACGTAGAAATCTTGTTAAACTCTCCGTGAAATCGTAAAACCGCCA
>NC_059286.1:6138181-6158181 GCF_017591435.1 Portunus trituberculatus
TGTGTATCTTTATATGGATGTTTTTTTTTTCTACTCTATATCTGTACACTCCACGGCTGCATCTCCTATGGGTAGATTCGCTGGAAGGGCGTTACTTGGGCGTGTTTACCAGTGCGCCAATCACCGCACCCTTCTTCCCCTCCCCTCACACACATGCTCACTCAAGACCAATTTACCTTGTATGTCAAAAGAACTGCATTACAGGTACTAGAGGTGAGATACATATGCTTATTTGTGCATTTGCTTACCTGTGAGTTAGCTGCACGTACTTAAGGCAGTATGTTGGTGAGGGTTTATGCATATTCAAGCAGCGTAGACAATATAACCAGTAGGGTGTGTGTGCCATTCATGCTTACATAAAACAGAAATATTGCTGTAATATCGCTGCAGTGATGACGCCCGAAGAGAGAGAGAGAGAGAGAGAGAGAGAGAGAGAGACAGCGGTCCATCTTCTACGACGTTTATTTTCATCACGAGTGGAATCATTTGCAAAAGCGATTTTCTTGATTTTAATTAGAGTTTTCCATCCGGTGATCGCGCCACCCACTGTTCGCGTTTATCTCACGAGATTCACTCTCGAATGAATTTATACTTTTGCTTCATTAACTTCACTGCGTCCAAAAAACCGTGACGTGAACTTTGAAAACTAAAAAGGAAAAAGAACCTATCTTGTTGAAGCATTACGGGAAGGAGAAGCGGGTAGAAGAGAAGTAAGATAAGGGATAATTGCGTTAAAATTTAGTGATTAAATGTTGGAATGTGTTAAGGTTTCTTCTTTAGTTCTGGCATTTTTGTGCTTTTCTTTATTACTGAAGAAAGAAATTAAGAAAAGTAAAATAAAGAGAATAGATGAATGGTTTTGTAAGGTTTTTCCTTTTCAATATGAGAAACAAAAAGAAAAGATGGGAATAAAAATAATGGTTTATATATTAATTATTTAAAGTAACGAATGGAAATATTGAATAAGTCATTCTTACTTTATAACTTTTTCTCGTACCTAATCAAGAAAAATAGTAATTCTGTGACCTACCATCAGCTGAAATACTCACAATAAGCACAGGAATCAGGAAAACAGTTGAATAGGTAAACACTTGATTAAACTATGCAAATATTTGTTGATATAATCAGTACAGGAAGTTATAATTAGATGATAATTTCCCGCGTTAATTATGATAACAAGCGTACCATAACACACGATTCAGACCGACCTGCTGCTGCTTAGTTAAAGGGAGCCACGCTGAAAACAGGAACGCCTCAGTTGTAAAAATGCACACAAAACACACACACACACACACACACACACACACACACACACACACACACACACACACACACACACACACACTGGTAGATAGATAGATAGATATAGATAGAAATATATAGTTAGATAGATTAGTTATTTTATTGATCAGAGTTTTACTAACACACACACACACACACACACACACACACACACACACACACACACACACACACACACACAGGTGAAGTGTTTAATGTCTACGACCTAATAACCAAACAAATAATAAAAAAAATATAATCAAAGCACGAATATTATAACAAACATTTTTTTTTACTTTTTCCATATTTTTTTTTCGAGTGGCAGGTTCAGCAGGCGCTTTTGCATCTTTATTTTCTTTCTGGTTTTCTTTTTTCGTGAACGTGGGCAGTCCCTTTGGTATGTAGAAAGGAACAACACCGGTCTTTGAGAAGGTAATCGACTCGAAACACTGATCTGAGTTTTAGTTTCGGTGTTTCGTCGGTGTTCGAGACAGGAGTAAAATATTGTGTGCTCTCTAGACAAATAGAAGCGTGTGGGATTTTTACTTCATTTCGTTTTTTTTTTTTTTTTCACTTATTTTTATGTATGCTTCTTTTTTTCCCTTTATTCTTTGTAGGAATTTTATTTTGAAACCTTTCATAGATAACTAGAATAACCGATGCGTAAACCTTTTATTGGTAGTTATCTTCTATATTAATTGGAATCTTTTGTATGGATATATCATGTTTTTGATAATCATAGCAATTTCTTCTCCCTTCACTATCTATTAAGACCATTCATTTGACGAGCCTTGTCTTTTAGAGTTTAATACGTGAGCAGTAATTCCCCGCTTATTTCCCCGAGCAGTGTCTACCCTTCGCTCCTTCAATAGAAAAATTTTGTTTACCGGGTTTTACGAGCGCTGCGGACATTTGCTCTAACAATGATTTACGAGCGGCAGTGTTGACAGGGGAAAAGTTATGGATGTTGACAGGAAGGGAGACCTTGAGTGTAATGTGCAGGTGAATGGTGAGCTGTTTGATCTGGTTCAGGGCGGCCAGGGATTTAGCTTGCTGTTATTGGAGAGAGGTAAGTGTGTAAGTCAGCATTAAAGTGGCTTGCGGCATTTTTTGGCAGACCAGTCGCCGTCCCATCTGTCTTCACGGTGGGGCTGGTGGTGGTAAGGTTAGCTGGTCGAGTGTACTGCTAGCTCTACCTTGCAGTTATTGGATAAAGGAACATGTACGTCAATATTACACGTGTTTTTAAGTTATTTTTACCGAGTGTGAAGCTTTCGCCACATCAATTGATGTTGAAGTACTAATTAATGTTGCCTTTTGAGAGATGTTACCCAATATAATAAAAAGTAATGGAGTCATACACATCATCGATAAAATTTAACTTAATTTAACTTGCCCTAAACCTGATTTAAACTTAACCTAACCTAACCCTTATCCTCCATAAACCTAACCGAACCTGAGCTGATTTGACCTGACAACCTAATGTAATCTAACCCACACCAAAAAAAAAAAAAAAAAGATGATATAATTAATCTTCAAGTGATGCTATTTTCCTTTTTTTTTTTTTTGTCTATTCAGTGTTTGCAAATGTCTCTGTGGTGAGGTCTTGGCTTGGCAATTTCGAGACGCTTGTCTGTTAAAGGGAAATATAACAGTACACTGGGATTCCTGACTTTCTGAACCTTCCCTCTAATACTTCCAGGTCACCACTGGCAGACTGGAATGGTTCAATATGGCTTAGTACTGTGTTTGCTAAAGAAAATTCATTGCATGACGCTACGATCCCTGTATCTGTGACCGAGCCGTCCACTACTTTCACCTTGCAAGCCTCGTGTGGTCCAGTAAAGCTTAGCGGTTCACTCAGGCTTAACGGTTCAACGGGTCGCTCTGTGGACCCAAGAATTTCTGAGCTTCAATGGAGTGCATGGAACCGCGGCCCATTTCACCACTACCCGCATTATTCTCCCACCGCCTTTCTGTCTCTTGACTCTGACTTTCTGGATCACACGGCGTTACTTCATGTTCCAGGAAGCAACACGGAAAGCCACGCTGCAGGAGAGACTAGCTGGCGTACGACTGAATGATTGACTGCCTCTTGGTACACATTTTCCTCAATAACCTGTCACTTTGATTTTCCTTTACTTGTTCTACAGCCACATCCAATCTTTGAACTGCGAAAAAAAATGACTGACTTTTTTTTCATCCATAAAATTCTTGTACATGTTTATAAAAGACTTCACGCATCGCCCCTGGTGTTGCTAACTCTGTCGCAGTGAAAGAGTTAACACCACGCACGATTCTTGGAAAAGGTGAAGAAATCGTGACGCTTCTTCAAACCCACAGGAAACTTAGTACTCTGCACGGTACACAGAGATATGAATAGACTTACTTAACGTAGAGAAGTAAGATAAGTGCGTCACCAGCTCAAAACATTGAAAAAGAAGCTGAAGAGATGAGGGTGATAATGATGATGATGTGGTGATGTTGGTGATGGTGGTGCATGCAGATGGTGAGGGGAAGGTCACAAGGGTTGGGAAGTTTGCTGAGGGGACGAGGAAAGTGGAGAGGCGAGGATTGAAGAATGTCATTGGTGCGTGAACGTGTGTGGAGAATGAGACATGCCACGGGAGGAGGCGGAGGAATGGAGGGAGGACCTGATGGGAGAGGCAAGTATTCAAGAGTTTAGGGTATTCGCGTGTTCTTTTCTCGCCATTAATTTTGTTCTCTTCTATTCTCCACGTTATTTTTCTTTGGTAATTGCATCTCCAGAAAGTGTGAATAAGAGCGATTTGAAAAGTATATAAGCGGTAGTGTAAAGGTGATAGAAATTCGTATTATTATGGTATTTTCAATTTTACTCTCGTGCAAAACAGCATATTTTTTTTTTCTAATTGTAGCGGTAACGAAGAGCAAGAACAATAACAACAACAGCGGCAGCAACACTTCCAACAACAACAGGTACTACCACTACTACTACTACTACTACTACCACAAACCACCACCACCCATTACTACTACTACTACTACTACACCGCCACCACCACCACCACATCGACAAATATATGTGAAGTGAGAAGTAGTTTGATTTCCAGTTGGGTTAAGTTAGATTTAGTTAGGTTAGGTTGCGTTGAATTGGATTAGGTTAGGTTAGGTTAGGTTCTGTTGGGTTAGGTTTGTTTACACATGTACTTTTACTACTATTTATCACTATTTATCATTTATGGTTATGGTTATATTAATTCCCATAGGAGTGAGGATCCGTGTGCGTTGGGGAGAGGATTAGGAAAAAGGTGATAAGGAATGGAGGTAAACAAGGAATGATAAGAGGACAAGGGGAGGTCATGGAGATAATGGAAGAGGGTGATAAATAAAGATAATCAGATAATTAATTGAATGAGGGAGAAGGGAAGCTGAGAAAGACGTGTTGCACTTACTGAAAAGAATACTTGGTGCCGTGAATAATTCCCGTCTGTGTGTGTGTGTGTGTGTGTGTGTGTGTGTGTGTGTGTGTGTGTGTGTGTGTGTGTGTGTGTGTGTGTGTGTGTGTGTGTGTGTGTGTGTGTGTGTGTGTGTGTGTGTGTTCCTTAATCTCTCTCTCTCTCTCTCTCTCTCTCTCTCTCTCTCTCTCTCTCTCTCTCTCTCTCTCTCTCTCTCTCTCTCTCTCTCTCTCTCTCTCTCTCTCTCTCTCTCTCTCTCTCTCTCTCTCTCTCTCTCTCTCTCTCTCTCTCTCTCTCTCTCTCTCTCTCACACACACACACACACACACACACACACACACACACACACACACACACACACACACACACACACACACACACACACACACACACACACACACACACACACACACACACACACACACACACACACACACATTAAATCAATAAAAACATGAAAGAATCTTCACTTCACAAGCTTAACTAAAACCACCAAACAAACACAAACAAAGGCGACACCTGAACACTGGAGCAAGCAGCAACACATAACACCGAGAAACACAACAACAGAAGCCTACAATGATCACAACAGACACTGATGAAGGAGAAACTACCATGTGATAATTACTTCTTGGATTTTGGTGAGCCGGGGCCAGAGAGGACGAGGCACCACCATTCTGCTTGGCCTTTATAAATGATGCGGATACTTCAAGGAATTGAGGTCATTTGTCCCTAAAGATTGCTTGTGGAAGGTTGACGCGAGAGAGGGAAGGAGAGCGAAGGAGAGGAAAGGAGAGGGAGAGAGATAAGAGTGTGTGAGGCATGAGTGTGAGAGATATGGCTGAGAGACAGAGAGTGGTGAAGAAGGAGGGAGAGAGCGTGACTATGACAACAGGAAAGAAAGGAAAGGGAAAAAAAATGCGATCATTCTTACCTGCGTGACCCAGAAAGGAGGAAGAGAAGGTGAGATGATAAACAGGTGACAAAGGAGGTGGAGAAAAATTGTGGTCACCTTTGAAAATAATATGACGAGGGAGGGTTGCTATCAAGGAGACGGAAAAGAAGAATAGAAGAGGAAGAGGGAGAATAGACGATGTGGAGAAAAGAAATTTAAAGTGAAAAAATGGAAATGATAATCCAGTGAAAGGGAGAGAGGAAAAATAGAGGAGAAATATGAGTAAGAAGGAAAAGAAGTGTTGGGAGGACTGAAGGAGGGGAAAGAGAAGAGGTGAAGGAAAAGGACGAATAGATGGAAGGAATTAAGAAACATAAGGGAAGAGGCTTAGAAGTATTGGGAGGAATGAAGGAGGAAGACGAGGAGGTGAAGGAGAAGAGGGAGGAATAAGTGAAAATAAGGAAAGAAGGAAGGAAGGAAGGAGATATCACTGCAAGTTGAGGTGAAGGAGAAGAAGGAGGAATGAATGAAAAGAAGGAAGGAAAGAAGGAAAGAAAGCAGAAGAGATCTCTACAACTTGAAGTGAAGGACAAGAAGGAAGGAATGAAAAGAAAGAAAGAAGTAAGGAAGGAAGAAAATATCACTGCAAAAGGAGGTGAAAGAGAAGAAAACGAAGAAATGAATGAAAAGAAGGAAATAAAGAAGTAAGAAAGGAAGAAGATATCACTGCAAGAGGAAGCGAAAGAGAAGAAGACGAAGAAATGGATGAAAAGAAGGAAAGAAAGAAGAAAGTAAGGAAGGCAGGAGAGATCGCTGCAAGTTGCCACCTCGTTGAAAAGCAGCTGCGAATTTCACGATGTTAAGAACGGGGGAACATTTTTCTCTCCTTACTCTCTCCCTCCCCCAGCGTGAAAAATGTTGCTTCCACATTCATAAATTGTCTCTGAACACCGAGGAATGTCGCCAGCTGAAGGAGGTCCTCGAAACCAACCCCTGGAAAGACCAACCCTCCTGAAGAACACGGCAGATTTCTCTACCCATTAATTTCGCAAGCTGGAGTAAAGGTGGTGGTGGTGGTGGTGGTTGAGTGGAGCGCAGAGTTAGGAAGTGTTATTATTCGTGTTGTTATTGTATTGGTTGTTAGCAGTGTGAGTAGTTGTTGGGGTAGTGGTGAGTGATTGCCAAGACTGTCAAAACTATCAGATACTTTAGTTGTAGATCAGGAGAGTAATATATGCTTTTGGTGGTGGTGGTAGTAGTAGTAGTGGTAGTAGTAGTAGTAGTAGTAGTTGTTGTTGTTGTTGTTGTTGTATTACTAGTAGTAGTTGTAGAGGTAGTAGTAGTAATAGTAGTAGTAGTAGTAGTAGTAGTAGTAGTAGTAGTAGTAGTAGTTGTTGTTGTTGTTGCTGTAGTAGTAGTAGTACTAGTAGTAGTTGTTGTTGTTATTGTTGTTGTAGTAGTAGTAGTAGTAGTAGTAGTAGTAGTAGTTGTTGTTGTTGTTGTTGTTGTTGTTGTTGTAATAATAGTTATAGTAGCAGAAGAAATAGTAGTAGTAGTAGTAGTAGTAGTAGTAGTAGTAATAATAATAATAATAGAAGTAGAATTAGTGGAACTAGTAAGGACGGTAAGAAATAACGCTAGAGAAGCACAAGAGCGGTAATTAGTTTCTAGAGTTACCTGGCAGCGATGGTGATGGTGGTGGTGGTGGTGGTGGTGGTGGTGGTGGTGGTGGTGGTGGTGGTGGTGCCGGAAATAGCTACCAGTGATGAGAGGGAAGAGGGGTAAAAAAGCCTCCCTTCTCGACACCCTTCGCTTCCTTCCCTCCGATAAGATAAGAGGGAAGGCCGACCACCACCTCCCTCTTTCCCTCTCCTCTCCTCCCTCCTTCTCTTCCTTCTTTCCTTCCCCCATCCTTTCCTGTTCTACCTCCCCCTCCTCTCCTTTTCCTTTTTCTCCTTAGCAGTTTCCAGCGAGACTATCTTTTTCCTCCTCCTCCTCCTCCTCCTCCTCCTCCTCATCTCAATCCACCCTCGCCACCACAGTCTTCTATACCTTTACTTCTTTTTTCCCTTTTTTTTTTTTGTCGTCATTTTCTAAAGTTTTTTCTTCCTCCTATTCTTCCTCTTGCTCTTCCTTCGTTTCTCCCATCCTCCTCTTCCTTATTCCCTCCTTATCGCAATGCACATCTTCACACAATCGCTCTTCTCATCTTCAATATCTTCTTCCTGTTTTTACGTCATTTTTCTCTTCCTCCTCCTCTTCTTCCACCTCCTTTCCCCTTCATTTTCTTCTCATCCTGCTCCTCCTCCTCGCTCTTATCTCAATTCTCCAGTCTCCACCTTTACTCTTCTTTTTTGTATCTCTCCTATTTTTTAGTTAATTTAGAGAGGGTTTTTGTCTTCCTCCCCATCTTCCAACTTTTCTCCAGGCAAGCGAAGGGAATCAAATGCATCTTGAAGGCCATGTTACGTTCCTTATGTTCGTCTGAGAGCAGTCCAGGAAGAGGGAACAAGGAAGTGGGATTTTTATAAGGCAGTTTTCAAGAGGGTTAAACATGAGATAGTGCTTTCCTCGTTCTTCTCTCGTCTGTCTCGTCTCTCTCTCTCTCTCTCTCTCTCTCTCTCTCTCTCTCTCTCTCTCTCTCTCTCTCTCTCTCTCTCTCTCTCTCTCTCTCTCTCTCTCTCTCTCTCTCTCTCTCTCTCTCTCTCTCTCTCTCTCTCTCTCTCTCTCTCTTGTTTGTGGAGGGACGAGTTTTGAGTTTTCTTTACTGCCTCTTTGTCTGTCTGTGTTTGTATTTCTGCCTGTCTTTCCGTGTCTAGTTGTATCTATGTATGGTGGCTGCATCTCTCTCTCTCTCTCTCTCTCTCTCTCTCTCTCTCTCTCTCTCTCTCTCTCTCTCTCTCTCTCTCTCTCTCTCTCTCTCTCTCTCTCTCTCTCTCTCTCTCTCTCTCTCTCTCTCTCTCTCTCTCTCTCTCTCTCTCTCTCTCTCTCTCTCTCTCTCTCTCTCTCTCTCTCTCTCTCTCTTTCTCTGCATTGTTGACTGGAAAAGTCTTAGAGAAGGAAATTAAATTAGTTTTGGATAGTTTGTAGTGAAGAATTGTTAGAGCATGACTGTGGAAAGGAAAAATGTATGAGAGAGAGAGAGAGAGAGAGAGAGAGAGAGAGAGAGAGAGAGAGAGAATGCACAAGAGCGTCAATATAAATATCTTAATGCTTACGTCACACTCTTCAATGGTTTCTGATCTTGTTTGTGAGTTGTTGTTTTTTTTTGAAGAGTTAGTAGAGAACATTTATTAATCATGAATGTAACTGAAAGATTGATAAGTCCTGAAATGTCATAAAATCTTTTCTTTTTTCTTTTTTGAAGCTTAATGTATGTGATTTTTCTTTTTCTTTCTTATTATATGTTGAATTATTCTTGTTATTGATATTATTAGTTTTGTTGTGTATTTTAATCTCATCTGTATTCTTTTTTTTTATTCTTATTTTTATTTGTCAATTTCCTCTATTTATTCAGTTTTCTTTCAGATTGGGTTTGTTTAAGGGAAGCGAGGTCAGCATGTATCAAAAAGAATCACAAAGTTTGACTCGAATATCCAGTCATTCCTAAGTCAAAACACACACACACACACACACACACACACACACACACACACACACACACACACACACACACACACACACACACACACACACACACACACACATACACACACACGGATCCTACATTTCCTTGTATCCAATTTGTCAAACGTTTATTGAAAGTGTAGATAGAAAAGGAAACGTTTTCGTGGTGGTACTTACCTGAACTGCATAATTTCCTTTGTACTTTAGCAGGTCGCCTCCTGACTGTGTGAAGTTGTTCTTGCGTGTCTTGTTTTCCGCTACGTTTCCCTCTGAATCTCTTTGCCATCTCATTGGGAAGAAAAAGCAGCGCCTCTAACATTCAAAGGCGAATATTTTGTCTCTATCACCTGCTTGATTTAGCGTGGGAGATTCTCACAGTGTGCAGACTCAAGGATTTTTGTTGTGTAGATTGAGAATAACTGAAGGATTTTTGCTTGGTGTGTAGCTAAAGAAAAACTCCAAAACTTTTTCTTTGTAGAATAAGAAGCGGAGATTTTTGCTTACAGTGTGCAGAATCCAGGATTTTTTTTTTTTGTAGGAAGAGAATAACTGAAGGAATTTTGCTTGGTGTGTAGGTCTAGTAAACTCCAATATTTTTCCTTTGTAGGATAAGTAGCGGAGATTTTTGCTTTTGCAGAATCAAAAAACAGTGTGGAAATTTTGTTTTGTAGATCGAAAAAACTTCACATCTTCTCTTATGTACAATGAAAGTAACTGAAAAGAGTTATATATAGAGTAAGAATAAGCGTTTATTTATTTATTTTTTTTTTTTTTTGCTGTGTAGGTCAACAAAATTTCACTTCCCCATCAGTTTCATTCCAACATCATCATTTACCATCCTCTTCCTTCACCATTCCACCTGAAACATCAAACACTACTTTCATTCCAAATCTGTAACACAAAACCCACAATCACACACAGAAGAATGAATTTATAACATTAAATTCAACACTAATCTCACACCCAAGTTCTTTCTGTACCACCAAATTAATCATTGCATCAGACAAGGTAGACGTGTATGACCATTTGGTGCTTCGTGGGACTCGTCAGGTGTCCTCATTACCTTGTACAGTCACGGTTCATCAGAGGGTACCAGGCTGCGGGCGGCGGGTTGGAGGTGGGAAAGGAGTGACGGGATGGGAGGGGATGTAGTCTGGATGAAGGAGAATGAGGGTCGAGGAGGCTCTTCTCAACGTAGGCTGGGGACGAGGAGTGTTTTGAGTCATCGCAGCATAAACAGGCGGGAACTGTCTGCGGTGTTGATCGAATCGATGCGTGTCCTTCCACTGGAGCTTCCCGCCGCTCTCTTCGTGTGCCTGGGGAAAGGAAGAGGAGGAGGAGGAGGAGAAGAGGAGGATGGGGGTGGAGAGTGGAGAGGGTGGAGGCGAGGCGTGTGGTGGTTTGGACGACTTAAAGTGGTTAGGACTCGGTGGTGCGTTACGTGAGGTGTGTGTGTGTGTGTGTGTGTGTGCGTGGCCTTGATAGGGCTGACTTGGCTACGGCCCAATTCTGAAGATTATATCGACTTTTTTCTCTCTCCTTTTAAGAGCACGGAGGTCAAGAAGGGAGAGGAGGAAACAAGGGAGAGAGTAGAGAGCGAGGTGGAAGAGAGTTATCAATGCTGGTACTCTGTGTAGATGCAGGTGCCACACGAGCGCTACTTTTCTCCTTAGTACAATAATTTCCAAGCTTTTTACACTCACTAACTGAGCACAAAGGCTGAGATTTAAGTTGATGCTCTCCTTAACCCTTTCACCGCTACACAATTCTTCCCCTAAGCACATTTAACCTTTTTAAATACCTAATGTTGTAGTAATGTCTCTTTCCTACCGTAGAAAAGACCAGTTTTGTGTCGTTTTGTGTCCTTGCAAGCCATTTTCCACTTATCTATAAATGATATCAAGTAAATATTATGGTAACAAATATATGAATGGTTTGAACAATTTTCTCTATGGGTCATATTATTAAATGCTTTGTGATCTCATTAAGGCTATTTTCAACGGTCAATAAAGGTCTTTAAAGATTAAGATAGGAGTAAAACGGCCAAAAAAGCTACAATAGTTGAATTTCTTTGCCGGGGAGTCACGATGTTCAATTGTTTTCTCATTGGAGATTTTTAAAACACCTCATAATTTCTGGTATTTTTTTTCGACAATGCAATTTGGAGCTGGCATCTTCACTGGTCGTTTTTTTTAGTTACTGTCATTTTGTTACCGTTAGCCGGCACTCTTTTATAGACTGGAGAACCCTTGTTGAAACCATTACTTGAGCCACAAAAACACCCTCGAAAACCTTTTATAACTTCCTCTAGAGCCTTTGAGAGAAGAGATACCCGGCATGAATGTCTGACCCCTGTATGATCCCTTATCTCTCTCCTTTAGGTGACAGCCAGGGATCAGGAGGGCAGTGTGTGATTCTCAAGGGCGTGCTGGATATTACACACACTCCATGGGGCAATAAAGTTCAATTTTCTACGCAGTATCCTTCAGATTTTACTGTGAAATGTACACGAGTCTGTTGAGGGTCATTTCCTTTCCTTCCGAGTAACGCGTGGGAGTCCATTCCTTCCCTCCTCCTCCTTGTCTCCCCTTACCACTCCGCCACGCCCACGCAAAACGCACGCAAAGCTTCACTACACAAGAATTCAGATAAAAAATTCTATAATTACTTTAACGCCTTGACCTTCTCTCACTCCCTCTCTTCCTCCTTCTCTCTCTGCGTTCCTCTCCTTCCTTCTCTCTATCTCTCCGTGCCTTTACACTCACATTGAAACTACCTGGCGAGTATTTACAAAGCGGACGCCAATAACGAGCTTGTTTTGCAACCTGCGGATCCATTTCGAGAGGCGAGATGGAAGCAAAGAGGAAAGGAAGGAAGGGAGGGAGGAAGAGAGGGAGGGAAGGAGTAAAGAGGGAGGTCAGAGTTAAGCTGAGAAGCAAACTTGAAAAGATGTAAGGAGCGAAGGAGGAGGAAAAAGGAAAGAAGAAAAGAGATAGAGGAAGAGAATTTTGGGAGAGTTTGGTCTTTTCCGTGTGTGTGTGTGTGTGTGTGTGTGTGTGTGTGTGTGTGTGTGTGTGTGTGTGTGTGTGTGTGTGTGTGTGTGTGTGTTTTACCTCATTTGAACCAGTTTTATTTGTTTATTTTGTGACTTTCTCCTCTTTTATCACGACCGTAACATTCTCCTCGTTTGCAGGTCACGCCGGGGTCACATGGAGGTCAGGTCAAGGTCAGACGAGTCCCAGTGGGTGAGTGTTGACCTTTGCCCTCAAATCACGCTTCCCCTCTTTTCCTATTCCCCTCACCATTCCATGCATTCACCATCATCTCTCTTCCTCTCTCCCTTACCCCTCTTCCTCTCTCCCTCTCTCCCTCTTCTCGTCACTCTTCATCACCTCACACCTCATCCCCCTCCATTTATTTCCCCTCACTCCTCTTCCTCTTTCCTTCATGTCTATCCCTCCTCCTCTTCCTCTTCCTTTTTCTCCTGCTTTTCCTCCCCTCCTCCTCCTCCTCCTCCTCCTCATCACCCTCTTCCTTTTTTTATCTTGTGTATGCTTACTTTGTATTTGTTATAAGGAAATATACACGGATCTGAAAGTTCTATTAAATGAAATCAGATCTTTTCTAAGTTGGTGGAAATTTTTACTTTAGTTTACCTTGAATTGTCTTTGTTTTTTTTTTTTTATTATTTTTTTTATGTTTTTATTTCGTATTCATTTGATTTTTACTTTAGTTTACTTTAAATTATTTGTTGTTTTATGCTTTTATTTATATACGTGTTTCTATTTCATATTTATTTCTCGAAGACGAATGTTCTGTAGAAATTAATGAGGTGAATTCTAAGTATGTTGTCTGCAAGGGAATTGTTTTTTGTGAAATATTTATACTCTATTTATTTTTTTTCTTTTTATAGTTTTTTTGTGTTTTTCTTTTCTTTTTCTTCTTAATTTCTTTATTGCTTTTCATTTTTCCTTGTACCAGTTTTATTCTTTTAATTTTCGTATCTTCTCTTTTCTCGTTTTTAATTTCGTCTTGTTTCTTGTATCTCTTCTTTCTTTATTTTTTGTCTTTATTTCCTCTTTTCTTTATTGTTTTCTTTTCCTTTCATCGTTGTGCTAGCTTTCCTTTACTTCCTCTATTATCATATTTTTTTCCTTCCTTCCTTTTCTCCGTTCTTTTCTTTACCTTTTCCTTTTTTTTTTTTTTTACTTATTTCCACTGAATCTATCATACATGTTTTCGTTTGACTCGTCCTGAGAATTAAAGAACCACCTTTTAATTAACCTGCATTATTTTCTTACAGTTTTCTCCTCGTTCTCCTCCAAGTTACCCACCTTTTTAATGACAGTGAGTTCAAATATTAATAACCAAACATGATAATCTTTCTCACTTAATACAAGGACATTATAGTTATGACATGTCTTTCAACGCCTCAATAAGACAAGAATGAACTTTTTTCTTATTTTTAGTTTCCAGCCAAGTTATTATTCATATTCTCAAGTATCTAAGCAAGTAGTAATCTTTTCAATCAATAGAAAGACAATCTTTCTCAATAAATACAAAGACATTATAGTCACGAAATGTCTTAAAACACTTAAACCAGAAAAGAATTGATTTTTTACTATTTCTCGTCGTTTCTAGTCGTTACCATTCATATTTTCAAGAACCTGTAATTTAAAAACACTGACTTTAATATATATATCCAAACTTAGAATACATACGTTCATATTTTTTACTGTTTCTTCTTTTCCAGCCAAGTTATCATTCATATTTTCAAGTACTAATGAAATAATTATCTTTCTTCATTAGTACAAGGACATTTTAGTTACATATCTTACAACGCTTCAGCCGGACAAGGATTGAATTTTCTTCTTTTTCTTCATTTACAGTCAAGTTACCATTCTTATTTTCAAGTATCTCTAATTTAAAAACACTGAGTTTATTATATAATCAAACTTAGATTACTTATGTTGATTTTTTTTTTTTTTTACTTTTTCTTCTTTTCCTGCTAAGTTGCCATTCGTATTTTCAAGTATCTCTAATTTCAAAACACTGACTTTATAATCAAACTTAAAATATATACGTTGATTTTTTTCTTCTTTTCCAGTTAACTTACAATTTATATTTTCAATCATCATTTCCAATACTGACTTTACAATATAATCAGTTTTCATATGATGTTTCTTCTTTCTCAATTATAACAAAGGCTTTATAATTGAACACTTGAGTCTCGTAACAAAACCTGCTAATCAACAATATATGTAATTATCACAGTAACCCTCAGGTGATTGGTATAATTACGGCCTTGTGATCTTACTGACACAACAGAAATATGACCTTTTCTATCCATAACTCTCTCTCTCTCTCTCTCTCTCTCTCTCTCTCTCTCTCTCTCTCTCTCTCTCTCTCTCTCTCTCTCTCTCTCTCTCTCTCTCGCTCTCGTTCTCCCTCCCCCTTTCCCTTATGATACCTGCATTTCTATTCACAGGTAAACGAAAAATACTCCCACACAATATTGGCAAACACCTGCGACAAATTGGCCTTCACGCTCAGAATATTGAGCCACACCTGAACTCAATGATTCTTTTACTCAACTGGAAATATGTTTTGATTAATGCAAAATGTTGAGTTTACCTGGAAATATAACCATTAGTCCTGGAAGAGTGCAAATGATAAGCAGGATTTTTTTCTGGTACTTGTGTGTGTGTGTGTGTGTGTGTGTGTGTGTGTGTGTGTGTGTGTGTGTGTGTGTGTGTGTGTGTGTGTGTGTGTGTGTGTAGGTAGGTAAAATTCTGAGTAAAAAAAAACAGAAAACTTACTTTTTTCCCGTAAGATTTCATGGAATTTCTTTTCACGATCTCATTTTACATTTTTCCTTTGAGTTTTCACTAGGAATTAAAAAAACACTCGTATTTTTTTGGTACTGTGATTCACTATGAAAGAGTACCAGGAAAAAGAGGAAAAGAAAAAATATATATATGAAATAGCATGTGAAAGGACCTGAGAGAGTAGGAAAAGAGGAAAAGGCTGGAAAGTATGAAGAGGAGGGGAAAGAGAAGAAGGAGAAGGAGAAGGAGGACTAACACTGCTATCAGAGAGCTTGTTATGTTTGCTTTTCTTCGTGAGCCGCGCCACTGCAAGGCTTTATAGTAGAAAAGATGCATACAATATTTAAATAGCTGGCGCGAGACTCCGTAACTCTCTCGCTGTGACAGGTAATGAAGTTGAGAAAAGCGTTGTGAAATTGAGACTCTTTCGGACGGAGGTACTGGAGGAGGTGAGCAGAGCCAGTAACACACCTGGCAGAAAAAACATACGAAAGAGAGAAGCAAGGGCGTGGATTTCACCATTAGGATGATAAATCAGGAAAATGGGAGAGGGTGAAGGGGCGGAGTTTACCCATGAAGCCCACCAATCACAGTGAAGGGAGAAGGATGCAGCGTTGCTCATCCTATACTTCAAACACACGAGTCGTAACAGTAAAAACAAAATTCCAGTCATGTAAACAAAAGACTTTCACCGGTGGATTTACCCGCGAAAGTTTACCTGTCAGCGAGGCTTGGGGAAACATAACATAGGAGGGACATTTCCACCAAGTAAAGCAAACACCTCAAGCACTATGAAGCCTGTAGGAAGCGTCAGCGTAGAGAAAACATAGAGAAGTGTTAGGCGTCGGGTGATTGCACAGGAGAGACGAAGGAAGCACTTGGGAAAATCCTGCAAGCCGTATGAGATGAAGCACGTTTAGGCTGACAGGTGGAGAGACATGGGTGTTTTAATACTGCAGAGGTAATTCGCTGAGGTGCGGGCGCTGCTGAGGGTTGAGTGATGGGATGAAGAGAGTGGAAGTGTGGATCTGTGGCGGTATAGTGGCGTGTGGTGGCGGGGCAAGAAAAAGACAACACAAACAGCACAGGCAGCACAGGCAACACTGATAGCACCATCTGTCACTCAGTCTTTTTATCAATCAAGGTTAATCGTACAAAACTGGAGCTTGAGTGCGGTGCGTGACTTGCTGGTGGAGAAAACAGCGAGTAATAGAGACACGAATGGTGAGTGAAGGGAGATGAGTGTTGGAAAGAAGCAAAGCGGAAGTGGTGTAGTGGAAATGATTTATGCAGGATCTCTCTTATCGTTCATGTCCTCCTCCTCCTCCTCCTTCTCCTCCTCCTCCTCCTCCTTCTTTTCCTCCTCCTCCTCCTCCTCTTCCTCCTCCTCCTCCTCCTCCTCCTCCTCCTCCTCCTCCTCCTCCTCCTCCTCTCTTCTTCCTCCTCCTCCTCCTCCTTCTTTTCTCCCCTCCTACTTCTTCTTTTCCTCCTCCTCCTCCTTTTCCCTCTCCTTTCCCTCCTCCTCCTCCTCCTCCTCCTCCTCCTCCTCCTCCTCCTCCTCCTCCTGCACCTCCTCCTCCTCCTTTTCTCTTGTGCATGTTTACTTTAATTATAAGGAAATATATACGTAACTGAAAAGAAAACCACTTAAGGTCCGGTTGTTTTATGATTTCCAGGCGAATGTAGGAAAAAAAAATAGGTTGCGAGAATATTTATAAGTGAATTAGAACTAGCAATGGAGATTATTAAGGGTTTTTGTCTCAGGAACATTAAATTTCCGACGATTGTTCTTTCTATTCAAACAAACGTCGGCTGTGATTTTTTTTTTTTTAATTGTCAGACGAGATGAGAAAAACAGTTGGTGAGGTGTTTTTTTTTTCTCCTTTTTTTGTGAACTAGTGTTGCAATACGAGTTTTGCGTCATCAGCTCTTCTGCACACACACACACACACACACACACACACACACACACACACACACACACACACACACACACACACACACACACACACACACACACACACACACACACACACACACACACACAAAATAAAAAAAGAAAAAAACAGCTTATGGATTATTTTTTAAAGTTGGCAAGGGACGAGGGCGAAGCGAAACAAAGAGTTCTTTATATGTATGAAGTGTGGCTGACTGTGGCGACTAGCGTTACCTTATCACTTGCTTATCAGTTCTTGCCTAGATACTCAAACACCTTCTTTTTTCATGTGGATGCCTGCTTTGCCTTATCAGTTCGTCTTTATTAGTTATTGGCTAGACACATTAACTCTTTATTTTTTACATGGAAGATAGCATGCTTAGATCCAGTTGTATATTATTTTATCAGTTCTTGTTTATATTGCTATTGCTTTTATTTCTCATGCCAAAGTGTGTGGAAAAAGCAAGGACAAAGTTTAATCATTCTGCTCTTCAGACTTCGTCATGATAAGAAAAAAAAACAATTGGTTTATAGAAGAAAACAACTGCTTCGATATTTTTTTTAAGGTTTCAAGTTTCCACACCATTGCATCATTGGTGTGGAAATTAAAAAGTTCCTCAACGTTAATCAGAAAAAAAAACATGCATTGGCTTAAAAAGGAAAGAAAAAGTTCGTCTCAACTATTCTTTTGAAGGCGTGTGGTGTGTGAGGAATGCCGGACCGAACTTTGCATGGAGCAGTGCGGAAATGAAAAAGTTCTTTTGCATTAATCAGGAAAACATGTATTTGCCTCCCTCTTATTACTAGTGCGGTGTAAAGGTGCTCAAATGTATTGGCACGCTGCACCCACAAGTCATCACAACCTGCACTTAATACTTCAAAATAACAAAACTTTAAATACAGAAACAGACCGAAAAAAAGATAATAGTAATCATCACACGCATCTCATCCTCACCGCCCCTCCCGCCCCCGTAAAAAAAATATGTAAAATATTGTTCTGTATTTGCGTGTGTTTAATATCCAAGCCTTGTTTTCCTGTGAGATGGAAATGCTTCCTGTTTTGTGTGAATGAAGGAACTTTTTTTCTCTTTCACCATGATGTCTGACGAGGCGGAACTCAGTGCACCACTAATTTTACACTAGTTTTCCTTTTTTTGTGAGATTTACCTCAGAGCGACTGACTGTAGATGTCAGAACACGTGACCTTTAATCTTTTCCTTCCATGCATGTTCGTAATGAAGTTTATTAACCTGCTGAATTAAATGAAGCTTGCACATACTCACCCTTGTTTACGCTTTCACAAATTAACATGTTGGAGAATCGTGCAGACGAGCGGCATTGTATTGTCTGACGCGACCTTCCCCCACCCTTCTCCCGCCTTCGTAAACTCTCCTGCTGTGCCTGCATTAGCCACCACATCTGCGTTGCTTTCCATACCTGCTGCCTGCGCCTCCCCACACCTGTGCCGCGAGCATCCCACACCTCGTCAGAAGAGCGCGGGGAGGCTCATTAAGGCCTCCACTGCGATGCACAGTCGAGACCCACTCTATATGCTAATCTTGAATTTTCATCACTCGTGCCCGCCAGATGGATTTGTTGAATTTATTACTTTCCGCAGAAGGCAGGTGGATCTCCCCCAAAGTGTGTCTCAGAGGTGCCGCGCGACGGAAAGACAGATGAACGAATTATAAGGGTTTGGATCCGACGCGTGACGAAGGTGGAAATGTGACGAGATGGCTTACTTTTCTCTTTAATGTCTCCATATTGTGTTGTAGAAGGAGTGCCACGCTAAAGATACTGCCTACGACGGTGGAAAGTGGAAATGTATAGTGGTGTTTTGCGAATTGCCAAGAAAACTACATTTTAGTCTCAGCAATGGAATACAGAGCCTGGGAATTAGTGCGTGTCGCGCGAGTGGCGAGCTGGGTCTGTTTTAGATCGTTCCCATTATGTTGAGAAATGGCAAACACGGCGGCGGTACTGCAGAAGTAGCGAAATGGTGTCAGGGTTCAGGAATTATTTAGCAGCCGCCATTTTTTGTCTCAGGTAAAAAGCAAAGAGTCATGACCAGAAATTTGTGTTACGTTGTGTGACGAATATAAATTTAGTACGTTTGTGTTTTGTTAATAAGAGAAATGTAAATGATGTAGTTTATTTTGTAAAAGACGAATATGCAAATACAACGAAATTATTACGCTGTGTGCGATTGTTTTACTAAGGGAGAAATGCAACTGAAGTACTCGCAAAATCACTTTGATATGACGTTCAAAGGGAAAAGGCAAACCCTGTATGTCAGGTGAAATAGAATTGAAGTATTTTGAAATGGTCTTAACTAGGAAACTATGAACGCTGATATGAAACAGGAAGTGTTGTTATTTCAGAAAATATAGTATAGAAAACATATAGTTGAGGCATTTGTTGTAAATTAAATTGAACTGGTATTGTAGCTAAAGCGGGCAACTATAAACGTTGATGCGAAATGGAAAGTATTGCAATATCAGAACAGGTACAAAAGGTGTATTATTTATGTTAGAAGGGATAATAACTGAAGCTTCGATACAACGGCCTATACGTGGCGGTGTGGGTAGAGTAGCAAACCATGAACGTTCATTGAAAATAGAAAGTGATTTTGGTTTGAAATGTAACGCATTGTGCCTGAAAGAGCGTTTGTAATTGACACACGCATTATTCGCTGAAAGTAGAAAACCATGAGCGTCGATGTGAAGTGGAAGGGGAAGAATCCGTAGCAAAGTTGTGATGGTTTTGTACACACCTGACATTCACCTTTAAAACGAGTCCGTCGCTGCGCCGAGGAAAGCAGAGGAAGACAGACTGCTCAGGAGTTTTCCACTCTGTTGTATGAAAGTTGATATACTGCTCAACTCCCGCATTAGGAAGTTCAGCGGAAAATGTGAAAATGTGTTGCAAGTCTGGTGTTGCTACGAGGTTTTCCGAGCAGAGTTTTGTGTGGTTTGGAAAAAAATAAATACGAGTTG
>NC_059286.1:6163181-6178181 GCF_017591435.1 Portunus trituberculatus
CGTGTCCTTCTTCCCTCATACATTACATTTTTCTTTATTTTGTCTCTCACCCGTGTCCTCTTCCTCTTCCTCCTCTTCCTCCTCTTCCTCTTCCTCTCCCTTTTTGGTATCCGCTCTTAACCTTTGTTTTCTCTAGGCTCCTCACCGATCTTCTCCCCCAATACACTCTCTCTCTCTCTCTCTCTCTCTCTCTCTCTCTCTCTCTCTCTCTCTCTCTCTCTCTCTCTCTCTCTCTCTCTCTCTCTCTCTCTCTCTCTCTCTCTCTCTCTCTCTCTCTCTCTCTCTCTCTCTCTCTCTCTCTCTCTCTCTCTCTCTCTCTCTCTCTCTCTCTCTCTCTCTCTCTCTCTCTCGTCTAGACTCGTGGTTATAAATAAAACGTGTCATTCTTGATTTTATAAGAAGAATTTTGGGGAAAGAAATTAAAGAAAGTAGGAAAGAAAACTTTAAAGTGAGGGAAAGGGAGAAAAGAAGGTTTACGAGGAAGAAAGAAGAGAAAAGAAACAGAGGATAGGAAAAGATGAAAGTAGAAAAAATGGATGAAAGGAAGGAATAAAGCGAAGATGGAAGGAAAATAGAGAAAAAGTGAAACAGGTTTGAAAAAGGCAAAGCATGAAAATAGTTGAAAGCAATGTCGCGAATGAAGGAAAGAGGTAAGAAAAAAAATGGAAGAAAGAGGTAAAAAAAAAAAGAGAAGAAAGAAAACGTAAAGAAAGAAGAATGTGGGAAATTGAAGAATGACACTAAAGAAATAAAACAAGAGAAGTAACAAAAAAAAGTGAAAAAAGGGGAATAGAAGAGAAAAGGTAGTAAAAGAAAGGAAGGAAGGAAGGAAGAGGAGAATATCTGAGGAAAGGGAAGTACTGAAGAGGGGAAGAAGAGAGAGAGAGGAAGGAAGGACTAGGATTAGAAAAGGATGAAAGAACCAAAGAGAGAGAGAGAGAGAGAGAGAGAGAGAGAGAGAGAGAGAGAGAGAGAGAGAGAGAGAGAGAGAGAGAGAGAGAGAGAGAGAGAGGGAAGATTGAGAAATAAGAAAGAAGGATGAGGTAGAGAGAGATGTAAATTTGATGCAAGAAGAGACAAGGCAGGACGAGATAAAGATTAGGAAGAAAAAGAAGGAAAAGAAGTTAGGAAAAGGAAGTTTTTAAGAATATTGACGATGGAAAGCTAGAGAGAGGGGGGGGAGGAGATGGGAAAGGGGAAAAAGGAAGGTAAACAAGGAAACAGGGGGAAACCAACACGATCTATGAGGGGACAAAATAAACACCAGCACACGCGACCTTCTCCCCTCATCACTCACTCCCCTTCAATGTCCCTTCACTTCCCCTCACCTTGACCTGTCTCCTCTTCTCCCCTCACTCCGAAAAAAAAAACTGCATTTCTCCTCACTTTAATCATCATATTTTTCCTTCACACACACCATCATTCACGTCTCAAATTTCCCTTCCTCTTCCTCTTCCTTCCCTCAACTTCAATGCTTTTCCTCCTTCCCTTCACTCTGAAAAGGTCTGCATTTCTTCTCTTTCCTTTAATCGTCATATTTTCCCTTCACACACATCATTCACGTCTTCTCAAATTCCCCTTCCTTCCCTCTTCCTTCCCTCGTCTTGGTGCTTTCCTCTCCTCCCCTCACTCAAAACTGCACCTTTTCTTCTCTTTCCCTCAATCGTCTCTTTCCTCTTCCCTGTAATTCACTTCACTGCCTTTCCTATTTCCTATAAAATCTTGCTTTCCTTTGCTACTCATCCTTCTTCCCAGTTTCTTTTTTTACCTTCACCTTTTTCCTCTCCTCTTCCGTCTAATTCACGTTGCTTCTTGTCTTTTTCTTATAAACTATTTCTGTATTTTTTATTTTGCCTTTTCGAAATGTGATCGCCCAGTTTTCTTTTAGTGTCACGCATGCCCCGAGCTTCCCTTCTCATTCCCCTTCTAAAAACGCCATTGCTTCCCTTTTCTCTCTCCTTTACCTTCAGAAATATCTCCCTTTTTCTTTTACTCCTCTCAAACATTCCTCCAACCTCCCCTTCTCACTCCCCTTCTTAAAAACACCACTTATCCCCTTTTTTCCCCTTCCTGTACCCTCATATAGTCACTCTCACTCCCCCCTTTTCACTTCCGCTGGCCTTCCCCTCATCTCTTCCTTCACATCTAAAAAAAAAACACCTCCTTTTTCCCTCAGAAGTTAGGTCTTTTCTTGCCTGCAGCCCTACAGCCCTTCCTTTCCCTTCTCCCCCTCTCTCTCTCTCTCTCTCTCCCCTTCTCACCAGAACACCTTGATTACTATCTTTATTTTCCCCTTCAGAACATCACCCCTTCCCCTGCCTTTCATTTCCCCTTAGACGACTACTACTTCTCCCAAAACGCGGCTATTTTTACGTGTAGTATTCAGAGCAATGCCCCAGAAATGTTATGTGAAATTAGATGCTTGCTTGATGGTTAGATCTTGCGTGAAATTATTGAATGTAGTAAAGTGTGGGTAGGAGTTTGACTTGTGTTGCGTTTTGGAGTTTGTTTTAGAGTTTTTCTTTGTGGAATTGTGTGTTTTAGTCGTGTTTATTCGACGTTTTTTTGTCGGATACTTGCTGTTTTGTTATGGCTTATTGTTTGGTTGTGTGTTTGGAGGAACGGTAATGCTTCCACGATGACTAGTTTTCTTCAGGTTTATTTTAGATTTTTTTTTATTTTTTATTATACCATGTGGGCTTTTCACGGGAATTTCTGGGCTAAAGGGGATACGTATTAAGGGTACCTCCTATTTCAAAGCCCACCCGCTAGGAAACCGTTGCCCAGTGAGGAAGCCCAACCTTCAGACCGTAGACAGGATTCGAACCCGTGCGCTTGAGACCCTCGGATCCTAAAGCACGCACGGATCCATTATTGTATTTGTGTTAACATGAAGAGGTTCATTTACGTGAGGTTGGTTTTTCGTTGATTTATGTTAGTTTATATTTGGTCTGGTTGTGTGTTTAAATTATTATAGTGTGTCTACTCTAAAGTGGCTTCTTGGTCTCGGTTTGAATGGTGTCCCAGAGAATGCGTGGTTGTCAAATCTTGAGGAAAACCGTGTGCTATCCTTGTAATAAGTGCGTTGATTAACAGAAAACAAGTATTATTCACACCAAATCTATTATGTTATCAATAAGCTACATTTTAGAGAAGATAGACTATGGTATTGATGGCGTGCCGTCAAACTATCACTAATCCTTAATTACCATTTATTTAGTTGTTTTAGTGGAAAGAAACAACTTGTATGACGTAAAGTTTCCATATTTCCTCGCATGAAGTAGCTAGATAGATCCCAAGTAAGTGATTCATTCAAAACTTTAACTTCATCACTGCTCGATACAAGATCTCCCTTCCATTCTACTCTTCATAAAAGTCTAAAGTTAGAAGTGGTTGAGGAACAGAAGGGTTAAAAATCCATCTTTTTATTCCCAAAGTAAATCAACACCTCTGTCTTTCTTTCCCTCCTGAAGATTACATTCTGGTTTTTACTCACTGAAGAAATTGTTGCTTTTTTTTTACTTCAAGCTTAACATTATGGAGCGAGTGAGGAAAATGAGACCCAAACTTCAGAGTACTCGTGTTTCCCTTACCCATTCTCCCCTGTGCTGTGTAGGGAATGTGAGCAATTCATTAGAGGAGCACATTACCTTTGTTTGCTGCCCCCTGCTGACATGATTGACCCCTCAGCCAAACAGGCGAGACTGCAACATGTAAATAACGTGATAAAAGCGGGAAAAGAGCGTGAAGTGAACGTGAAAAGAATAAAATATAGGAAAACAACAGAAAAAGATGCGAAAAAACTAGGATTAATGCGAAAAAAAACTATATAGAAAGGGAATAGAAAGTAAAAAACACATTGTCTAGTTTAGAGAAAGATATTATTGCAAGGTAAAATTAAAAATCTTTGAAGTAATGGAGTTTTCTTTAGATAATGGAGGTTTTCAAATAATGGAGGCTTTTAAACAATGGATTTTGTGAAGTAATGGATATATTCAAGCAATGGAGATTTTTAGAAGTAACAGAAGTATTTGAAGTGGAAATCTTTCAAGGTAATGGAAATCTTAGATAATAGAGGTCACCAAATACGAGAATAGAGCTTTTCACCAATGGGTTCTTCGAATTAAAGATAGTAAAAGTAATGGAAGACTTGAGGTACTGCCGGTACTTAAAATATCTCAGTTCTTGCAAATGGAGGTTTTTGAGGTAATAGAAGTGGAGTTAATGGTGGAATGGTGGTGTTCGTAATAGCGGAGGTGCTCTAAGTCACATCTTACCTCCTCGAACTTCCCCGATGCGTCAAGACATAAGTAAGAGTCTTAATTTACACCACGCCGAGTTCAGGGAGGGTCGAGTCTGGTCTGGTGGAGGCCAACTTAATCAAGGCATTATGGCCATTGCAACAAGTGATGTAAAGGCAAACTTAGCCCTTAATGCATTGAGATAATCTTGTCCCTGCCAGGTGGAGCTCTCTCTCTCTCTCTCTCTCTCTCTCTCTCTCTCTCTCTCTCTCTCTCTCTCTCTCTCTCTCTCTCTCTCTCTCTCTCTCTCTCTCTCTCTCATACCATTAATGGCGTTACTTTCCTCTCCAAGAAACCTTCCTTTATTCATCTCCGTTTTCCTTCCTATTTGAATATTCCAAGAGCCTTTTATTTTTGCTTTCTATTCCTGGCGTTATTTTTGCCTCCTCCCTCTTGCACGACCAGGGAAGTCATTTTACGATGCTCTGGTGCTCTGCGGATGAGTCGTGCTGATAAGATAAGAGGTAAAAGTAGTCGTGGGAGTGTTATGTGGAATATTATCTTTATGTACGTATACCTGATGATAAAGATTGTACTAGGAGTGATGTAAGGTATAGGTAATGTTAACCCCTTCAGTACGGGGACACATTTTTACCATGAGTTTTGGTTGCGATTAAACGATTTTACTTACATAAGGAAGGGTCTACGGAGGGCAGAAGATTAATAGCCAGAGTCTTCACTATTTTTTTTACCCCACATAAATTTCTGAAGCTGTATAAAATTGCCAGATAGTAAGCAGAATGAATATGAAAATGCGTCCCAGTACTGAAGGGGTTAGGTTGTGTTAGGATTGATTTAAAGGGTACAGTTGTAATAGAAATGTTAGGATGTAGGACGAATTGTCAGAAGTATGTAAGATTTGTTATACGTTGTTGGAGATGTTTTTTGTTAGTTTTTATATCAGAGACTCGAGTTTACTTTTTTTTTCATCTATATTGTTTCATTAGGAGCCACTTCCTTTAAGAATTGATCGAATATCTAAAGGATTGTTAGAGTATGTAAGAGTTATTATACGTTGTTGTAGATGTTTTTGTTAGTTTGTATATCAGTGACTCGAGTGTATTTTTTAACATATATATTATTTCATTGATTGCCACTCCTTTTAAAATTTTATTGAATGCTTGAAGGAAAAATTGTATATGATGTTTTTTTCTTGATTTTCTTCACTATTGGAAAAGAAAATAGAAAAGAATAAATGTCCAAATAATGGCGCGTATTCCAGACATCTTCCAGTCTTAAGAAAAGATGCATATTCTATTTTTTTTCGTTTTTTTTTCTTCACTATTGAGGAATAGAATAAAAGAAAAAGATTGTTGTCTAAATAATGACGTGTATTCCAGTCCTCTTCCTGTCTTTGCAGAATGAGAAACACATTATAGAGATGAAGATTTCGTTTCCCAACGCTGCAGAGAAGATTTAGACAAAAGTTTGCATATTTTGATTAGGAAAACTGACTTTCTCAATACATTTCATGGTTTTGTGTTGAAATATTGGGATGGTGCATGTTCTTCTTTCCGCTTTGTCACACGTGCATATTTTCCCTCCTTTATCTTCTCTCCAAGTTTAGTGTTCCCTTATCTCCGTGTTTTGGCTGCCTCCCATCTCTTTCCTTGCCCTCCGTTTCTCCTTGCTTCCTTTTCTGTCCTTCTCACTTTCATCCACCTTTTCTCCATACTTCCTTCTTCCTGCTCTTTCACTCCTTACATCCCTCCTCCTCCTCCTCCTTCATTTCCTCCTCCTCATTCTCACTTTTTCTTCGCATCTCACATTATTTATCTTTCTTCGTCACCTCCTGCGTCCTTCACCTCTCTTCTCCTCCGTTACCTCCCTTGCTCTTCCAATCTTCCTTCATCTCCCTTTCGTCCTCGCTTTCCACCTCTTCTCTTTCACCCTCCTTCACTCATCGTCTTCCCCATCTGCCCCGACCTTTCTTCCTGCCCCCTTCCACATCCCCGCGGTCTCCTTTCATCCCTGCTAAGCGAGAAACGTATGTTATGTGGTGACGGGGCCGTGAAAAAGGAGCAATACTCACTCTTTGGTCCCTTGCAAAAATATCCTGCTTGTGCCTGCCGACCTTCCTGTCCTCCCAGTCTTGTCAGCTGTGTTCAGGAGAGGGAAGAACGGCAGGCAAGGGAGAGAATGCAAGAGAGGAGGAACGTAGGGATCAATCTGCAGGGTGATGTGAAACTTGTGTTTTTTACCCCAGTTTTCTTTTTGTTTTTTGTAATTTCTCTTGCTTTTTTTTTTATGTAGGTGTGTGGGAAGGTTTTGTTGTGGTGTGTTGTGTTCGTTGCTTGAGTGTGTGGTTTTGGTGTGTTGGAGTGAGTTTTGATGATTTTTTTTTTTTTTTTTGTGTGTGTGTGTGTGTGTGTGTGTGTGTGTGTGTGTGTGTGTGTGTGTGTGTGTGTGTGTGTGTGTGTGTGTGTGTGTGTGTGTGTGTGTGTGTGTGTGTGTGTGTGTGTGTGTGTGTTTATTTTAATTTTACATGACGAAAAGTACTGAAACTCTTTTTTTTTTTACTATTACTACTACCAATATTACTACCACTACCACCACTACTACTACTACTACTACTACTACTACTACTACTACTACTACTACTACCACTATCACTACCACTACCACTACTACTACTACTACTACTACTACTACTACTACTACTACTACTACTACCACCACTACCACTAATAATACTACTCTTACCACTACCAATACTACTACTACTACTACTACTGTTGCTATGCACGTAATATTTCTGCTGCTTTTATTTAACACCCCCCACCTGCTCCTCACTTAACACACCCACGTCTCCTCTTTCCCTCACAAAGTTCACCAACCCATTTCTGGCATCATTAAGCAAGTGGGGTTGAGAAATGCCCTAATACTTTCTTCATCCATTTGCCTCAGATTAAAACTTATTTCTGAGCTAAGTGAATTAAGAAACCGCGGCGGAGTTTTTCTTAAGGTCTCGGTTTTTTTTCTTATTTTTCTCTCTCACTTTCCGCCTCGCTCTCTATTTTTTTCTCGCTCCTTTCTCACCGCAGGACAAAAACAATTGTCCGCCGTGCCAAGTAAAGCTCTCAGTAGTTTGTGCTTCTCGGGGTCTAAAGAATTTATTATACAGCTGACTGGACCAGAATGTGTGTGTGTGTGTGTGTGTGTGTGTGTGTGTGTGTGTGTGTGTGTGTGTGTGTGTGTGTGTGTGTGTGTGTGTGTGTGTGTGTGTGTTTGTATAGGTGTGTGTGTGTCTGTGTGTGTAAAAAGAAAAAGAAAGAACACATACTATTTTTATATGCCCAAGTCTACCTTTTTTATGTTGTTGTTAAGCGGAAAATGGGAAGAAAAGAGAAGAGAAGAGAAGAGAAGAGGAAATGGAAGAGCAAATAATTAGATGTGGAGGAAAAGTAACAAGTAAAAGAGGAATAGGAAAGAACATGTATTATTTATATATGCCCTGTTCTACTTTTTAATTTGTGGTTTCGAGAAGAAAACAGTAGGTGAAAAGAAGAGAAGAGAAGAGAAGAGATGAAGAACAAAAGAATCAAATAACTTAAAGGTAAACGGAAAATAGCAAAAAAAAAAGAGAAAAAGAAAAGAAAAAGAACGTACCATTTATATGCCATAGTCACCCTTTATTAAGAGAAAAACAGGAAGAAAATAGGAGAAAAGAAGCAAATTAAAAAGTCAGAGGTCGATAGAAATTAACAAAAAAAGAGAAAAAGAAAAAGAAAGAATATGTACAATATATATATGTCACAGGCTACAGGCTATTGTGTGATGAGAGGCAAACAGCAAGAGAAGAGAAAGAGAAGAAGAGGAAGTAAATTAAATAATTCTAGGTAGATGGAAATTAAGAAAAAGTTAAAAAGAAATGGAAAAACACGCCTAGCTCTTCCTTTTTATTATGCCACGTCAAGAGGAAGACAGCGAGGAATAGAGGCAGGAAGGGAGAGGAGGAGGAATAGGAGGAAGGGGAGGAGGAAGCAGTGTCAGGGAGAAGATGACTTTGACAAATAATGTGGCCCGCTAAAGGGGAGGATGCGACACTATTGCCTCACTTAGCAGCATCTTCAGGCCATAATCAATCTTAAGCCGCACGGAAGCAAGGTCTCAGCGGCTTTCTCTCCCTCTCTCCACCTTTACCATCTTTTTGAAACCTTTTTTTGTAATTTCTGAAGCGTGTTTTTTTTCTCTCTCTACCTTCGATCTCTATTTTTCTTTCCCAAGGTATTTTTTTTTCTTTTCCAACTTTTTAAAACTTTTTTTGTAATTTCTGTAGCGTGGTTGTTTTTTTCCTTCGATCTTTATTTTTTCTTCTCCCGTTATTTTATTTCCTGTCTTTTTTTAAACTTTTTTTTTAATTTTTGTAGCATGGTTATCTTTTCTACCTTCGCTCAATTTTTCCTTCCAGCGTTACATTCTTTTCTTTTCCATCTTTTTGAAACCTTTCTTTTGTAATTTCTGAAGCGTGGTTATTTTTTCTACTTTCGATCTTTATTTTTCCTTCCCAAGTTACCTTTTTTTTTCTTTTCCATCTTTTTTTAAACATTTTTTTTTTCTGAAACGTTTCATTCTTTTTTTTACCTTCGATTTATTTTTTTTTCCTTCCCCGTAATTTTTTATTCTTTTCCATCTTTATTTAAACATTTTTTTTATATAATTTCTGAAACGTGTCATTTTTTCCCTTCGATTTATTTTTTTTTTTCCTTTCCCTTCATATTTCTTTTTAATTTTTTTATCTAAGTTGTTTTCTCTTTTATTTTTTTATTTCCTCTATTTTTTTACTCATAATTTTTGCCATTCTTCTCTTATACCTTCATTTTCCTTCGTTTTCCACCATTCATACTTTCTGTTTTCTTCTTTTTATCATCTTTTTTCCAATCCTGTTCTGTATCTATTATTTTTATTACCTCATTTTTCTTCCCCAGTTTTCCTCCCCAGCGTAGATTTATTTTTTTCTCTCTCTCTCCCCTTACCGTCTTTTATATAGCACCAATGTTCCTACTATTTTTCTCTCCGTTTTTTTCTTCATGTGGACTTTTTTCTTGTTTTGTTTTACCTTCTAGCATTTATTTTCTATCTATTCCTCATATGTATTAGTTTTTTTTTTAAGCTTTAATTATATCCGCTTTTGTAATAAACTATAGTATTTTTCCCTCCTGTTTATCTCAAGCTTGTTTTCCTCTTCTTTACAATATTTTCCTATTTCTGTTTCAATTCTTACCTTATTTTCCCTCTTTGCTTCCCTTTTTTTCTCCTTGTCTAACAAACCACAATGTTTCCCTCCATTTTATACCTCAAACAATATTTTTTTTTCCTTTCTTTACCATATTCCTCCATTTATTTCTATTTCTGCCTATTTCTCCCATATTTCTGTATTTATATTTTTACTATTACTTGTTTTCCCCTGTCTATCTAATCATTTCATTCCATTTCTTAACAAACCACAGTAATTTCCTCCAACCTCAAGCTATATTTTCTCCTTTCTTTACCATATTCCTGCATTTATTTTTTTTTTCTTATTTTTCCCTTTCTGACTCACTTTTTCTTTCCTTCCCATAACAAACTGCATAATTTTCCTTCATCCTATACCTCAAGCTGTGTTTTTCTCCCTTTCTCCCTTCTTTACCATTTTTCCCCATTTATATCCCTACTGTTACTTGTTTACCCCATTTTATCAAACCTTCCGCATCCGTTCCAGTATTTTCTCCGTTCTTTCTTATATTTCTCCATTTATATCTCTATTTCTACCTGCTTTCCTCTTTCTGACTTTTCTTTCCTTCTAACAAACCACATAATTTCCCTCCATTTTATACCTCAAGCTGTATTTTTCTCCCTTCCTCCCTTCTTTACCATATTTCACCATTGATATTTCTACCTTTACTAGTTTACTCCATTTTACCTAACCTTTTTCTTATTTTTTCCACATCCTTTAAGATTTACTCCATTTCCATATAGCATCCGTTCTCCCTTTCAATTCCTGTGTTTTTGCCCCCAACCACCATCCTGTTTTTTTGTGACCCTCTCTAGCCAGACTCTTTCTACGTTTCCTGAATACGTGAAGGGAACATCCGTGAGTCTTTTCGGGGTGTGTGCAGGGTGGAAAGTTCGTTGAGTTGGACTTACGCATCTGTTATTCAAAGCGAGCGTGTTAGATAAGATAAAACGACTCAGTATGGACATTGCGAAGGTAAATCCTCTCTTTAAACGTATTCATCTGACTCCGCCGCTGTCGTTGATACTAATGGGGTTATTTATTAGTGTTCCCGCGGGTGTCGACGCCGGGAAGCGATCTATCAGGCCCCGTACGAGTTGTAGGGGTAAGGTAATGTGGAGGCTTTTAACCCGCTTCACTAACGAACACAAAGGAAGGACGAGTACTGGTAGGGATGTTGACGTGTAAACTGATGAGATGAGACTTGAATGCGCAAGGAAACACAAAGGAAGGACAAATATTAGTGGGTGTGTTAACTCTTATGATTTTTTTGAAGGGGTAACTCTGTGTAATTTTGAGTAAGACAGAGATGGTAAAGGGAAACATTGTTGATATAGATGGAGATGGAGTAGTAGTAGTAGTAGTAGTAGTAGTAGTAGTAGTAGTAGTAGTAGTAGGAGGAGGAGGAGGAGGAGGAGGAGGAGGAGGAGGAGGAGGAGGAGGAGGAAGGAAGAGGAAGAGGAGGAGGAGGAGGAGGAGGAGAGGAGGAGGAGGAGGAGGAGGAGGAGAAGGAGGAGGAGGAGGAGGAGGAGGAGGAGAAAAAGAAGAAAAAGAAGAAGAAGAAGAAGAAGAAGAAGAAGAAGAAGAAGAAGAAGAAGAAGAAGAAGAAGAAGAAGAAGAAGAAGAAAAGAAGAAGAATGTACCTTTCTTTCCCTTCCGTGACCTACATGAACGCATAATATTTGGATAACACACTGAAACACACACAAAATCAACCACTTCATCAATCGAGAGGGCCGGGTTCGAGTCCCGATGTGGCGAGGCAAATGGGGAAGTCTCTTAATGTGTGGCCCCTGTTCACCTAGCAGTAAATAGGTACGGGATGTAACTCGAGGGGTTGTGGCCTCGCTTTCCCGGTGTGTGGAGTGTGTTGTGGTCTCAGTCCTACCCGAAGATCGTTCTATGAGCTCTGAGCTCGTTCCGTAATGGAGAAGACTGGCTGAGTGACCAGCAGACGACCGAGGTGAATTACACACACACACACACACACACACACACACACACACACACACACACACACACACACACACACACACACACACACACACGACTCTGGTGTACACAAGGAACTTAACTTAAAATCAAGGAAGTTAGGATAGTAATAGAGAAGACTGCTGAGACAAAAGCAGAAAAGTACCACAAGGGAACACTGAAGAAGAACAAGTCGTAGCAGGTGTGTTGACTGTGCTGTTACTGTGCTGTTTGTCTGGTGTCGCTGTTTAATCTGAAGACTCATAACTGAACTGTAACAGGCAAAATTGTACAAACACAGAGGAAGAACCAGTGGTGTTGACTCTTGTGATGGTGTTTGTTTGATATCATTTTAACCTTTTTGGTGCTTCAGTCGTCCTTCCTAATCCTCCAAACACTAATAAAAAAAATCTATGAAAATGAATAAATAAATACAAGAGAAATGTTTGGATGGAGATACAGAAAAAAGAGAAAAACAAAATAATTAGTCTTATACACCACAAACATGAGCTTAACACGAAAATACTTCCTTAAACACTATACTCATAAAAACAAAATATATCCGACTGCGAAACGTTTAATCTAAAATAAGAAATATGGAATAAAGACGAATTCCCATATTGACGTATAGTCCACTGAATTACACACTGAAAAAATAAATAGCAGCCGATATGTTAAGTCTTAGTGCGCTGTTTTCGTATGCAACAGGGGGATCTGACCAGAGAAACAGAAAGGAAGGAAAGAGAGGCCTACCGACGTGTTGGTTCCTAAAGGAGAGAGTCCCAAAGGATTATCTAAAGTTGGAGAAGTTTCGTGGTTACCTGACGTCACTCTCTTATCTGAGGGAAGGGAGAATAGTAAAGGCAAAGATTTAGGCTAACCTGAAACACGTAATATACTAAATAAGTCAGTTTTAAGCCAATGACGAGGTCCACTAATCCGTACGTTCATAAAATCAAGTAATGCATAAATAGCTTTAAGAGAAACTAATGTCCTTCTTTATGACAGAGAAACGGGACTTTAAGACACACACACACACACACACACACACACACACACACACACACACACACACACACACACACACACACACACACACACACACACACACACACACACACACACACACACACACACACACACACACACACACACACACACACACACACACACACACACACACACACACACACACACACACATTTATCCTATACAACCAAATTTTAAAGCAAAGACAAGGTTAACTAAGCCATATATTCACAAAATCAACCACTTCATCAACAACTTAAAGAAAACACTACTGTCGCCATTTTACATTCCTTATGACAGAGTAACGAGACTATTAAGACACACACATTCACACTATATAGCCCAATGCTAAGCCAAAACTAAGGTTATCTATTCAATAAATTTATATAATCAATAAATACATCAATAACTTAAAGGTAAAACTAATATCGCCATTTTGAATTCCTTATGACTTTTAAAACACACTATATAACTCAATGCTAAGCCAAATACAAGGTTATCTGATCAGTATGTTCAAATAATCAATACTCTACATCAAGAACTTTATATTATTTATGGCTTAGTGACGGAACTTGATGCCTTGCCTATCTCTCTTCTACTAAATATTCTAGAGGTGACTGGAAATCTTAATGGGAAAGTGGCGTGAGGGTGTGAGGGCGTTGCTGAGTTGTAATGTAATATGATAGTGTGAAGAGAATAGGGGAAGTGTGGTGAAGTATGTGTGCGTTTTGTCTCGTGTGAGGCAGCTGATTTTAGTGAGGTTAACCCCTTCAATACTGGGACACATTTTTACCTTCAGATTTGTGTAGGATTAGACCATTTTATTGACATTAGGGAAGGTCTATGGAGTTCAGAAGATTATTGGCCAGAGTCTTCATTATTCTAATCCCCCACGTGAGTTTCTGAAGCTGTATAAAATCACCAGATAGTAAGCAGAATGAATATGGAAAAGCGTCATGGTACTGAAGGGGTGAAGCATTATTGTAAAGTCGAGATGGAGTCAGTTGGTTTCCTCTTATGTGATTTGATTTAGAGTGAAATTGTTTTTATTTTTCGCTATTTTTTATCACTTTTTATATTCAAATCGTCTTTTTCTTACTTTTCTTTCTGTCCAGCTAAAGTTTATTATTTAGCAGTGATTCTCTCTCTCTCTCTCTCTCTCTCTCTCTCTCTCTCTCTCTCTCTCTCTCTCTCTCTCTCTCTCTCTCTCTCTCTCTCTCTCTCTCTCTCTCTCTCTCTCTCTCTCTCTCTCTCTCTCTCTCTCTCTCTCTCTCTCTCTCTCTCTCTCTCTCTCTCTCTCTCTCTCTCTCTCTCTCTCTCCTCCCTCTCACACCCATCATCACCACCTTGCCCTCTCCTAATCCCTCCTTGAAATCCACGACTAGTACTCTCTCATCACGTTTCCCCTCGTCAAGGATACCTCCTCTCTTTCACCTCCCTCTCCTCCCTCTCATCGCTCTCCTCAGTCCTCTCATTGCTCCTTCTGCACGTAGATCTACTCTCATATTGTTCTCATGCCTCCTTGATTCAATGTCTTTCATATGCAAATCTTCCTCCCCCTTACCCTTCGCACATTATGAAAGCTAACTTGGATTCTTGGCTGCGAACTGGTGTGTGTGTGTGTGTGTGTCTGTGTGTGTCGATGAGATACAACAAACTGCTTTCATCCTGTTACCTTTTTTTTTTTCTTTTATTCAGGTTAAGGGAAGAGAAAGGTAAAGCAAAAAAAGGAACTAAGGTATTGATTTTTCTCCCTTCTCCTTCTCCAGCTCCTTTTCCTCTTCTTCGATTGGTCTAATGAGGGAGAATTGACAGCGTGAGTGAAAGGGAGAGACATGTTTGTTCTTTCAGTCGTTCTTTGTGCTCCCGTAGTGGAGAATTGTGTTACCAGCACCACCAATATTGCCCAAACTAGGATAAATCTTTCCAGAGGCGAGATGCGGTGGAGTGCGAGGCGGAGGAGGAGGAGGAAGAGGAAGAAGAGGAATAGGAGGAGGACGAGGAGGAGGAGGAGGAAGAGGAGGAGTAGGAGGAGGAGGAGGAGGAAAAGGAGGAGGAGGAAGAGGAGGAGGAGGAGGAGGAAGGAAGCTGGGGAGGTAAATATGACAAAGAGAAGGAATAATATGTTTTGTTTATACGAACAGAGAGAGAGAGAGAGAGAGAGAGAGAGAGAGAGAGAGAGAGAGAGAGAGAGAGAGAGAGAGTAAACCAAACTATAATGGTAAAGACAATAGTTTCTGGGGGAAGAAAGAAGTGAAGGAGAAGAAAAAAGACGCTGGAAAAGAAAAGAATGAAAGTAAATGCAGGGAAGAGAAGAAGATAAAGAAAAAAGAGGAAGAATTGAAAAAGAAATGGAGGAAAATATAAAAGTAAAAAAGACGAAAGTGAAGGAAAAAGGTGTGAGATAGGAGATAGAGAGAGAGAGAGAGAGAGAGAGAGAGAGAGAGAGAGAGAGAGAGAGAGAGAGAGAGGAATGGGGAGCGC
>NC_059286.1:6183181-6193181 GCF_017591435.1 Portunus trituberculatus
GGGAGTATTTGTCTCCGTTTTCATACCAATAGTAATAGTAATTAACCCCTTCAGTACCAAGAAGTGTTTTCATATTTACTCTGCTCACTATTTGATGATTTTACACAGCTTCAGAAACTTATGTTGGGGATTAAGATAGTGAAGACTGGCCATTAATCATCTGACCTCCATAGACTCTTCCAAATGTCAATACAATCGTCTAATCAAACCGAAAGCTCAAGGTAAAGAATGCGTCCCTGTACTGAATGAGTTAAGGGAAGAAACTGCGCGATTTAAAGCGAGAAAAGGTTTAAAGGAGTAAGAGAAATAGAAATAAGAGAAAGAGCAGTAGGTAATTATGACGAAGAGAAATAAAGAGTTGCGGGAAAGAAGAAAGAGAAGACAATATTAAGTCTTTCTTTGTGTTAAATGAAGAATACCGTAAAGATAACGATGAACCAGAATGTAGAGGCGGGTGTAGAGGAGGAGGAGGATGACAGTGATGAAGGCAAGGATAAAAACAAAGCTATACTGAAAGCTAAAGGGGGAAAACTGCGCTATTCGAAGGGAAAATGGTTGAAGAAGGAAAAGAAATAGAAATGTAAGAGAAAGAATGGTAGGCAATTATGACCAAAGGCAATAAAGAGACGAGGAGAAATTAAAGAATAAGAGAATATGAAGTCTGTCTCACATAACAAAGGAAGAAATGAGAACACTGCTATTATTACTACCACAACTACTACTATTACTACAAACACTCCTACTTCCACTACAAGAAAACATACAAATAAAAAGTAAGAACAAAAGCAATTCATATTAACACCGTCACTACTATTATATCAACCACTACTACTATGAAAATAAACACAAGTGCTTTTATTACTACTTCTTCTAACACTATCAAAGCCTAGACAACTACTACCATTACCACTATTAACTTCCTGTATGTCCTTTTTATCCTTAGCTTTATCCATCTTCCTAACGTCATAACATCACCATCATCGTTAATGTTGAATCAATTTCTTAGTGGTGATTCAATAAGGAGCTTTGAAAGATTACATAAATTCATGAATGGGGATGATAGATGGAATTAGGTAGCTTTTCTCATACAGGGAATGCCACGTGTAGACCTGACAGCCTCTTGCAGCTTCCCTCTTTTCTTATGTTTTTATCCATTTGTTTTCTCCTTTACATTCGGAGCTACACTTTGCTTCATTGTTGTGTTCATAGTACTCTTCATTTAGCACACACAAAAAATCACGCTTTTCTTATGTTCTCATGTTCTTATCCTTTGTTTCTCCTCTATATTTGCCTGTACTTTCTGGCTCATTGTTATCTTCATGGTAGTCTTCATATAACACAAAAAAAATTCCCTCTTTATGTTCCCATGTTCTTATCCTCTTTTTTTTATCTATTTTTGTCTATACTCTTTGATTCTTTATTTTATTCATGGTAGTCTTCATTTAGCACACAAAGAAATTCCCTCTCATGTTCTCAAGTCCATAGCCTTTGTCTCCTCTACTAGTACTGCCTCTAGTACTCCCAAAGCATAGGAACAACTACTATTACCATCTATTAGCTTCCCTTATATTGTTTCTATCCTTAGTTTTATCATCGTTCCTGACGTCATCATAACATCACCATCATCCTTTTATTTTCTCCTCTTTTTCTGCCTGCACGTTTTTGTTCCTTGTGGTCTTCACGGTGGCCTTCATTTAGCACAAAGAAATTACTCACGACAGCTTCATCGATCATCATTTATTCAGCCTGGCGGAGAGTCTCGTGATACATAGTCTTGTTTTTACTTTATTCTTTGTTTACTCTGCATTCTTTGTTCGCAAGTTTTGTCTCTCTCTCTCTCTCTCTCTCTCTCTCTCTCTCTCTCTCTCTCTCTCTCTCTCTCTCTCTCTCTCTCTCTCTCTCTCTCTCTCTCTCTCTCTCTCTCTCTCTCTCTCTCTCTCTCTCTCTCTCTCTGGGAATTTAAGGAAGTATCTGAAGTGAGTTTTGTTGACTTTTTAAAATCCAGGAAATTACGCCTAAGATGCATTTTTCTCTTAAGAAGTGTGTTTAAATATGAATGAATTAAATATTGTGTTGTTCTGAATTATTGAGCGTGATTCGTGTATAATTGACCTCGTAAGTGGGTAGTCTGGTTATTATTCAGTGTTGCTTATGGATGATTTGTGAATGGAAACTCGTAAAAATTTTGTAGATATTATATACGTAGAGTCTTTTCTTCTATAGGTTCAGGTGTAAAGGGGTATAAGTTTGTATGTCTCTCCTGTTGAAACTCGTAGTGATATCAAGGTATTTCTGTTGAGTTGTGGTTCTTTGTGTTATTCCGTTTTGTATTAAGAATTGTTAGGTTTTTTTTCTTCAAACCATCTTTTTTTTTACCTTCCTTCCTCCCTATATTCCTTCCTTTTCCCCTCGTTTTCCTTTCTTTCTTCCTTTTTATTGTTCTTTTTTTTCCTTCAGACCATCTTTCTTACCCTCCTTCTTCCTTATTTTCCTTTTTTTTCTCCTCGTTTTCTTTTCTTTCTTACTTTTTTCTTTCCTTCGTTCCTCTTTTTCTCTTCTTCCTTATTTTTTCCTTTCTTCTTTCTTCCTTACCTTTCTTTCTCCCTTCTTTCCTTTCTTCTTTCCTCCCTTCCTTCCTTCCTTCCTTCCTTCCTTCCTTCCTTCCTTCCTTCCTTCTTTCCTTCTTTCCTTCTTTCCTCCTCCTCTCCTCCTCTTCTTTCTTCTTTCTCTCTTTCCTTCCATTTCTCTTTATTTCCTCCTTCCTTTCTCCTCTCCTTCCTTTCTTCCTTCTCTCTCTCTCTCTCTCTCTCTCTCTCTCTCTCTCTCTCTCTCTCTCTCTCTCTCTCTCTCTCTCTCTCTCTCTCTCTCTCTCTCTCTCTCTCTCTCTCTCTCTCTCTCTCTGTTTTTGTTCATTTGCGACATTTGGTTTTGTTATAATTCATTTTATTATTCTGTCTATGTACTCATGAAAATTTGTATATTAGACATGTAATACCAATATTTTTCTGCATTTTCCCTCTCTGTCTCTTTTGTGTCCTATTTTCCTTTATTCATCCTTCTATCTCCTTTTCGTTATGATTCTTTTTATTAGTTTATTTGTATTTCCATTATTTCCATAAAGATTTGCATATTGAACAGTGGATAAGTATGAAAGATCTCTTCTATATTTTTCCCTCTCTATTTTCTATTTCATCCTCCTTTTCTTCCTTCTTTTCATTCATCTATTCATTCATTGTTTAGTTTTGTTTGTATTTTTTTCGATCCTTATAATCATTTATTCATTATTCTCTCTCTCTCTCTCTCTCTCTCTCTCTCTCTCTCTCTCTCTCTCTCCAATAAAATAGAGATAGGTGACATTCTCCCTACCTTTACCTCTGTTTCCCTTCCCTGCATCCCCAAACCTTCACTGCTCTTTCCTTGCCCTCCTGAGCTCAATTTTTCCAGCATCCTCAGCATCCCAATCCTTTCCACTGCTGTCTACCATGGCCTCTCACTCTCCCTCCCCCATTCTCTCTCTCTCTCTCTCTCTCTCTCTCTCTCTCTCTCTCTCTCTCTACTATATCTTTTCCTTTGTTTTGTTTTTATTTTTTCTTGCCAGCTTTCTCTTCTATGCGTGTGATTTTATTTTCGTTTTCTTTTGCTACCTCTCCTCTCTCACTCTGAATCTCCTTCCTTCTTCCTGGCGTCTTTTAGTTTAGTGTTCCCTGTTCATCCTTACGTTTTCTACTGCTCGAGTCTAGTGTCTTCCATTTCTCGTTTTCTTTTGTCTTCTTCAGTTGTTTATCTCTCTCTCTCTCTCTCTCTCTCTCTCTCTCTCTCTCTCTCTCTCTCTCTCTCTCTCTCTCTCTCTCTCTCTCTCTCTTTCTCTCTTTCTTCTTAGGGTGTTTTTTTTTTATTTCTTAGTCTTTCCTTGCATTCCTTTTAGCTGTCTCCGTTTTTTTCTTCATACTGTCTTGTTTTCATTTTCTTGTTTTGTATTTTCCATTTCTTCAGTATCAACTCTTCCCAGCTGTCTTCAATATATCTTTCGTGTTTCTGGGCTTGTTTTTAAGTGTATTGTTCCTTATTTTCCTTTTAAGTCTTCTTTTTACTTTTCTATTTTTTTCTTCCAGTCGCTTAGTGTTGTCTCTCTCTATTTAACTGTTTTCACTACATCTTGTTTTATCCTTGGTTGCTTCTTTATCCATATCCATGTTTTTTTTTTCTTTGTTTAAATCATTTTCATTTAATTTTACTCTCCTGTTCTCATACTTTTAATTTCTCATTCTCGCAGTATTGTCTCTATTTATCTTTTTTCTTTAGTATCTATTGCTGTCTGCCATCCTCCTTGACTTTTATCCAAGCTTCCACCGTAAACTATACTTTAATCGACTTTCTATTGCCTATTTTCTATGTCTTTTCGTTATCCAATTCCCCTTCAGTATATCTTTCCGTTCTTGCCTTGTTTTACCTTCATGTCAACCCTTCTTTACTTTTATCGTTCATGTCAATTCTTCTTTACTTTTTATCTTAAGTCTCTTTCTTCGCTCTCTACCCAACTGTCTTTATTTTCTACACTCTATAACACCATTTATCTACTTCCTCATTTTTAGTGTTTCACCCCATTTCTTCCTGCCTTCAGTTCCATATTCTCTTTCCATTTCCCTCGTCCCAGCCTCCCTTCAAAATCCACCAGCCTCTCGCCCTTTCTTAAGCTTTATTTTCTCCCTCTATTGTCTACACTCTTAGCACCATCCATCTACTTTCTCCTCTTCCCATTTATCCCTGCTTTCAGTTCCATATCCTCTTTTATACATTTCCCTCGTCCCAGGCCCCTTCAAAGTCCACCAGCCTCTCACCCTTTCTTCAGCTTTATTCTCTCCCTCTTTCTTCCCTCACTGATCCTCACTCACGCGTATTGGATGGACAAGAGCGGTGCGCCAGGTATCCGCGGTTGTGTCGCCCTGAACGAAAATTTGGTGTTTGCCGATAGCTCTGTGGGAGGCGATGAAGAGAGAGAGAGAGAGAAAGAGAGAGAGAGAGAGAGAGAGAGAGAGAGAGAGAGAGAGAGAGAGAGAGAGAGAGAGAGAGAGAGAGAGAGAGAGAGAGAGAGAGAGAGAGAGAGAGAGAGAGAGAGAGAGAGAGAGAGTGAGGAAATAGGAATGGGTATGACATGGTTTTCAGCTTGCAGTTTTTTAACCTTTTTTTCATTTTTATTTTGTGAATAATTGTCTTTTCGTCGTGTGTTTCAAGAGAAAATGTCTTTTTTTTTTTTTTTTTTTACATTTTGACGCAACATTTAACATATTCTCACTTCTATTCGTTCAACGTCATATTTTCTAATCTACATAAATACATAAATTCATAACGTTACGTAAAGAACAATGAAATACATAAAATAAATGTTTCAGTCAAGATGAGAAGAATTGTTACAACTTATTACCACAGAGTATTACTAAAACATGAAGTATTTCAAAGGCACAAAGAAACACGAAAGAAAAAGTCAAAATCACAATATTAAAAAAAAAAAACGTAAAAACGATGAATTCCCACCAAGTATCATTACAACACACAGTCTGTCAAAACACTAAGGTCCGTCTCCAGAAACGCTTTGCTCTCTCGCCACGACTATTTTCCAAAACCACCGAGATGATTAGCTGGGTTTTTAAGAGTGTTCCTCCAGTTAATAATGTGGAAATCTTGTCAATCTGCCTCTAGAACTGCAGAAACACCTTTAAAAACTCATTTGTATTTATATAAAGCTTTTTAAAATGAAGGTGAAGCAGAAAAGTGAGAATACGAGCTTAAGACTAACATGGAAAGGTACTATAGTCTGTCTACTCTAAAATAGCTCTTGTACTTAGAATATATTGTAGCCTGTTGATAAACTCATTGATTTGATATGAATAATAATTGTCTTCTGTTGATTACCGTACTTATTACAAGGATAACTCACTGTTTTCTCAAGATCTGGCAACCACGCATTCCCTGGGGTACCATTCAAACTAAGAACCAGGACCCACTTTAGAGTAGACAGACTATAACTACATTTGATATGAAAAAATACTTGTTTTCTCTTGATCAACGTACTTATTACACAGATACCTCACTGTTTTCCTCAAGATCTGGCAACCACGCATTCCCTGAGGTACCATTCAAACTGAGAACCAGGACCCGCTTTAGAGTAGACAGACTATAACTTATCCTCCCATACATTGCCATCCTCCACGTCCTTCACCCTTCACTCATCAACCATTCGCGTCTAGAACCTTCACTTTTAATCAATACCAACACGAGCAAGACCAGTAAAGAGACAACCTCCCGCGACCTCGACCTCGTTCCTGGCATGTAATGAACCACACGGCACTTACATCGGTGAAGCAAGACGCGAGTGTGAAAAAAAAGCAACAACACCACGACCTTTCCTTTCCCGCCCCTTGTGTACTTGCGGCAAAAACATTCCAGCAGCGACCATTCACATATTTCACCGGCGTTCGTTGCCGGGGAAGATAAGGAAGGAAAAAAAAGTGTCAGGCGGTGTTGTCGGGGAGAAGGAACGACGTGGGAGAAATATGGCAGCGTTGAGTCTCCCCCTATTCTGAGCCATCCCTGGGGTTCTCTCGTATTCTGTCGGGTTTTGTCGGGTTCTGTCGGGTTCTGTCAGGTCTTCCTGCTGGGTTAGGCTGCCGACCTGAAAACAGAGCGGCAGGAAGGGTAAATGCTGTCCCAAGTCCCGCGCGGAGGTGAAGATGGATTAAGGGAAGTTACTCTATCCTCCCTTTTTTATATTTTCCTTAGTCGTGTTTCCTCTCTCGGTCCATTGGCCACCCCTCGCCGCCTCCCACCCCTCCCGCTGTGTGCCTCCTGCAGAGTCTATTATGGGTGGGGCTTAAGTGCTGGGGAGTATACGTAGTTCAGGTTAACGTAATGGATTGCTCTCTCTCTCTCTCTCTCTCTCTCTCTCTCTCTCTCTCTCTCTCTCTCTCTCTCTCTCTCTCTCTCTCTCTCTCTCTCTCTCTCTCTCTCTCTCTCTCTCTCTCTCTCTCTCTCTCTCTCTCTCTCTCTCTCTCTCTCTCTCTCTCTCTCTCTCTCTCTCTCTCTCTCTCTCTCTCTCTCTCTTCCCTCCTCGTTAAGTGTCTATCAAGTGTATTCTTTCTTTAACTCTCACCAATCACTTATATAGAAGGGGAATTGCCAGGCAGCCCCAAGAGGTGACCAAGGGTGTCTGTCTGAAGGGATGTGAGTTTTAAGCCTCTGTGTATTTTGTATGAGAGGATTTGTGAGACTGTCCGTGAGGTGATCAGGGTGTCTATATGATCAGGTGCCACCGTGGTACAGTGGAACCATGCGTGCTTTGGGGTCCGAGGGGTCTCTATGCGCACGGGTTCGAATCCTGTCCACGGTCCAAGTGTAGGTTGGGCTTCCTCACTCGTGGCAAGGGTTTCCTAGCGGGTGGGCTTTGAGATAGGAGTTACCCGAAAAAGTACCCCCTTTAGCCCATAAATTCCCCTTCAATACTCAAACGCATTTTTACCATGAGTTTTGAGTAAGATTGGACGTTTTTATTTACTTTAGGCAGGATCTATGAAGGTCAAAATATTAATCCCAAGAGTATTTGCTATTCTAATCCCCACATAAGTTTCTGAAGCTGTATAAAATCGTCAAATAGCAACTAGAATGAATATGAAAACGATACTGATACTAAAGGGATTAAATTTGTGTCGCTTGGAAGTGTGTATAAGAGAGGCGAAGACAAAGTAATTCTACAGACACAGTAAGTTCGATGTCCTGTCTGTCATGCATCACTGTGAATAAAATAAATAAGATTGTTAGACTTCAACTTCTGTATTGCGTCAGTGTTTATATGTAGAGGCAAAGAAAGAAGGAAAAATCAAGTGTAGAGTGACAAGAAAGGTTGGTAGCACAGTCTAACGTGTATCACTGTAAGATGACCAGCGACGTGTATCAGATGGAGAGTCATAAAAATTCTAAGTTGAACTGAATGTATTAAACCAAAGAAAGCAGCGACACAGTGACAGAAAGAGAGAGTAACAAGATATATATAACTAAGAATGAAAGACAGAGAGAGAGAGAGAGAGAGAGAGTATGACAAGGCATAGTGTTAAGATGTAACGTATTTCACTGACAGCAAACCCCAGTGAAAGCAATAACAGAGAACAGAAATGCGAGGCAGCAAAATCTAACGTTTCTTTGCGAATAAACGGTTAGTGAGGAGCGAGAGGGCGATAGACGGAAGTACTGAAACCTATTTTGTGTTATTGCAAGAAAAGGATAGTGAAAGTAACACAGGAATAGAAATGTGAGGCAACAAAATCTAACTGTAAAGAAACGGGAGTGTGGGCAGCGAGAGGGCGATAGAAAGAGCATATTTTAGCTGTGTTTTATTGCAAGAAAACGACAATGAAAGTAACACAGAAACAGAAATATGAGATAAGGAAAGCTAAATATAAGAGAAAGACAGAGAGAGAGAGAGAGAGAGAGAGAGAGAGAGAGAGAGAGAGAGAGAGAGAGAGAGAGAGAGAGAGAGAGAGAGAGAGAGAGAGAGAGAGAGAGAGTAGCAGCAGCAGCAGCAGCAGCAATAAAACAACAGGAAGAAGTATCAAGATTTAAAGTGTTTCATTATGAGTGAACGGGAGAGAGAGAGCATTGACACTGACGAGGAGACGAGCCAGGACAGTGTAACGTCTTCCATTACGAATAAAGTTTCCTCGTCGTGTTGTCAATACTGGATGAGGCGCGATCAAGTCATGCAGCGGCGGATGTCCTGGGCTGGGAAGGTGGCAAGTGTTGCCTCTCGAGTTTGGAAATCTTTCTGGGCTCGAAATTCGCCTCCAAACTTCCAGGAAACAGGAGGAAATCACAAAGTGTCGAAAAGTGTATCCGAGATTGCCTTCCGCGCCAGAAAATTCCACTTCTAACATCAAAAAAAAAAAGAGAGGAGGAGAAAGATGCACAAAAAGAAAAGAAAAGGTGGCGTTGTCACTCAGCCTGGAATTGTTACCTTGCCAAGCCAATGAACACTTTAAATGTGGAATAGATTCGACGTTGAGTGTGGTGCAGCATAGCGTGCCAGCCTTGCATTGCCTCGCGTGCCGCTGCCGCTTGGCGTGTCCTGCCTCTTGCAAGCGTCAGCAGGTCTTTGTCTTGCCGCAATGGACACGCCAAGGCCAGGGAGGGCTCAGCTGCAGACCGCCCAAACCTGATTATTATTATTTCCTATTGTAGTGGAATGAAAGTGTTAATGGTAAGTAATGAAAACGATACCAGGAATTTTATTATTGTTAATAGGTAGAGGGAATACATAAAAATCTTACAGTAATAAATCGAATATCAAATAAAACTTCATATACAAATAAAAACATGCAACGTTATTACACTAAGATTAAAGCTATAAATATGAGATGATATGAAAAAAAGGGAAAACACATGCAAATAACACTTATACACTCCATGAGAGACACTGAGCTGAGTGTCTCTCGGTATGGGTGGCGGCGCTGCATCACTTAACCCCTTTCGTACGATGACGCGTTCCCATTTTCATTCTGTTTACTATTTGGGGATTTCATAAAGCTTTAGAAACTTATGTGGGCAATTAAAATAGTGAAGACTGTTGCCATTAATCTTGTGACCTCCATTGACTCTTCCTAATGTCAATATAATGATCTAATCGTACACAAATCTCAAGGTAAAAGTGTGTTCCAGTACTGAAGGGGTCAGGCACCATGCACGCCCTCAGTATCGTGCACAGACGCAGCCAATTAGAGCAGAGTTAATATTATCTATTACGGATTTGCCTTAGGGTGGCGGAGAGGCGTAGACCAATGAACCTACATAACGAAGCCGGATCTTAACACTGACATCCTTCCGCTACAGCCAAAATGAATTGACGGACAACCCCCGGAAGGTTAGAGAATCATAGAAGAATCATATACTGTCATTACCTACGCTATAGCCGCTTTACTCTCAATTGTGTGCAGATTTGTAGTAACAGAAAAAATAG
>NC_059286.1:6198181-6298181 GCF_017591435.1 Portunus trituberculatus
TATTGTAAATGGCTCCAGCCCTTCCAGCGATGGCCTTGAAGCACGATAAGCGAGACTGATGGAGCGGTGAATGGATAGATAGATAGATAGATAGGTTGATAGATATAGATAGGTATACAGAGATAGAAATGGAACAAGACTGGTAGATGAGTGGATAGACAGAGATAGAAATAGAGCAAGACTGGTAGAAGGATGGAAAGGATAGACAGATAGTGGATATGCAGAGATAGAAATGGAGCGAAAGTTGTGGATGGGTGGATAGAGAGATAAAAATAGAGCGAGACTGGTGGAAGGGTGGATGGATAGACAGTAGACGGATATACAGAGATAGAAGTTTAGCGATACTGTTGGAAGAATGGATGGAAAGATAGATAAATGGATAGGTAGATAAACAGATGTAGAAATGATGCGAGACTAGTGGAAAAGTGGATGGATAGAGATGTGGATAGATGGATCGATATACAGAGATAGAAATGGAACAAGACTTCGAAGGATGGATGGGTACATAGATAGTGGATAGATAGATATACAGAAATAGAAATGGAGCGAGACTAGTAGAAGGGTAGAATGGATAGTTAGATTGATGGAGAGGTAGATCAAAAGAAATAGAAATGGAGGCAAACTTTTGGAATGGGAGAAAGATAGATGGATGGTTAGATAGATAAACAGAAGCAAAAATGGAGGCAGACTGATAGAAGGATGGATAGCTAAATAAACAGAAATAATAATGGTGCGAGACTAGTGAAAGGATAGATGGAGGGATGGATGGATGGATGGATTAGTACATAGACACTGATAGAGATGGATAAATTGGTGGAGTGGTGGATAGATAGTTATATGGATAGATGAATAGATAACCAGATACACAGAGATAGAAATGGGTAAATAGATAGGAAGATTGATTTATACACAGTCATTCTTATATATGAAAAGTTAGTTGACTATACAAAAAAATATATAAAATACAAAATATACAAAAAAATGTCTACGTAAACAAACACACCTACAAAACACACTTCATCCTATCTTTCCTGATTTTCACGCAACAGTTTATCATTAAAAACCAGACCAAAGTCCAATCCTTTTCGCTGTGACCTATTTTTTCCTTTACTTTCCTTTGTGATCCCGTGCTGCGGTGCCACAACTCAATCAAAACCCCCTTTTATTCTATCTACACACACATCACACCCTGGCACACCCTCACACTCCCTTTATCTGGCTTCCCTCACTCACTACACTCCCCTCTTTAGCCAGCCGGGACCTTCAATTTCCCCTCTTCTCCCTTTCCCAGCCTCTACTCTTATACTTTTCCCTTGCCTCCATACACGGTCACAATACCTCCTCTTTCGACCCTTTAGCCGCCAGCACCCACCACTGAAATACTCCAGCCCTCTGACCACACTACTCCAAGACTCTTCACCTCCTCTCACGCTACTCTCCTGCTCTCAAACCTCTCCCTGCACATACTCTCTCTCTCTCTCTTTCTCCTATTTCCCTTCCAGCCCTGCCCTGCTCTGCTCTGCTCTGCCAGTCATATGTTGTACTTTTGTGTGTATTTTCCTGGGATTTGCTCTTGGTCTTCATTTTACTCTCTAGTTAAAGTTAGAGTTTGTAGTGTATGTTTTCGTCTTCTGTGTCGTCATTAGTTTTGTTTCTCTTCCTTTTTGCGTGTTTTTGAGTGTTTATTTGCTCTACGTGCATTGGAGTATGAAGGTTTTGTTTAATCATCTCTGTTGATACGCCCACGCACACACACACACACACACACACACACACACACACACACACACACACACACACACACACACACACACACACTACACAATACTTACATTCACTTAAAAATAGAAAAACAAAAACAAAACACGAAAAATAAATTAATCTCCATTCTTTTCTGCTCTACTTCCAGCCAGGACACGCACTGAAATTTGCGTGTCTGTGCGTGCGTTTGCGTGTCCGTGCCTCTTTTTTTTCCGTGAGATGTCCGTGCTAAATATCTGTATAATTTCCGGAGCGAATCAAATGGCCGCTTACAGTGTTGGGGACTCAAGTTATGTCCAATAGAATTTGAAGGGAATGACCTTTTTTTATTTACGGTAATGAACCCCTGCCGTGTGTGTGTGTGTGTGTGTGTGTGTGTGTGTGTGTGTGTGTGTGTGTGTGTGTGTGTGTGTGTGTGTGTGTGTGTGTGTGTTGGTAATTGTTTTGATAATTATTAAAGGGAAAGTTGAGATCCAAAGCACATTATTTCATTAAGGAACACTCGGCTTCTTTTTTTTCTCTCATGTTTATAGAGAGCTCTCGCCAAAATAACACATAATAAGATCAAGTATAGTTTCTCCCCATTAATATTTTCCCTATGGAGGAGATGCGTGAGTGTTATTTTCTGCCTCTTTCCCGCCAAAATAAAACTATTAATGTAAAACCAGGAATATCTATTAGTGTTTGACTTTTCACATAGATTAAGATTTTCACTGCGATAAATGATAATTCTCATTTATGGAGAAGATGCGTGAGTGTTATTTTCTGCCTCTTTCATACCAGAATAATGAATGTAAAACCAGGAATATTTTTTTTTGTAATTAATGCTTGACTTTTCACTTAGATTACGATTTTCACGGCGATACATGATAATTCGCATTACACGAAGCACTCTACTTAATATTTACGAACACTTGCAAGAAAGAAATGAAAGATTGATTAGTTAAGTATTTAAAGGTTGAGCAAAAGGCAATTGATTAAAGTAGTTTGAAGGTCAGAAATGATGAAATTACGTATTTTAGGAACCGGCACCTTATTGGCTCTTTTCTAAGTGTTTCAACTCCCTTACATATAAAAACAGAAAAACGGTAGAATTTGTTAATCTTATCTCATTCTCAATATTTTTCCTATTTTCCTGTGTAAAGAGAAGGTGTGTTGGATAGCTATAAATAGAATAATACTGTCATGCCTGGACCATTTCGTATGTTATGTTCTTATTATTAAATAAAGTAAAGTAAAAGTGTTAAATATATTCAAGTATCTACTCTATTCATATTTCCTTGCATTCTTAATAAAGTTGGCTATGCAATAATATTTTGGACGACAACTAAAAGGATAAAATTATATCAAAATAGTGAATGATTTATGCTAATTTCTTTCAATCTTCGTATTTTCTTATCTTCTTACTTGGCAGTGCAATAGTTTGGGAGGGATTTAGAGGGATTAAATTACAAAAATTGAGGGATGTTCAGAAATGAGTGAGTGTTAGCGAGTCCTCGGGCGGTGAGGGAGTAGCAGCCAGCCCTTCGCCTCCCCTCGCAGTCCTCACTCCGCCCCTCGTCCTTCGAATGGCCACCCTGGGCTCGCACCACACCATGGAACGATAAATATCCTACTAATTAATTCTGGAATGAGTGATTCGAGTAGGGATGCAAAAATGTTCTGTCTATCTGTCTATCTAGCATTCTGAGTGTGTGTGTGTGTGTGTGTGTGTGTGTGTGTGTGTGTGTGTGTGTGTGTGTGTGTGTGTGTGTGTGTGTGTGTGTGTGTGTGTGTGTGTGTGTGTGTGTGTGTGTGGTTTTAAGTTTCCTGTCTAACGAAAATATAGTTACGAGTTGTGTGAAAATTCCATATGATAGTATAGGTGGTAATATGGAGTTACATGTATATCATTTATTTCTATCCTTATTTATGTGTCTGTGATTTGTATTCATGCATGTAAATGTAAATGCATGTATGTATTTATGTATTCATGTATCTCTTTTTTTTTTATTTGTCAGTCTGTTTCCACTTAATTCGGCAGTAAAAAAGGAAGGTAAAGGCACAAACATATACGTGAATCATACCTACTAGAGGAAAAACACCTGAAAAGCAGAGGAAGAAAAAAAACAACAATAAAATCACAAAATAAGAACAACAGCTACACTTACTTTACATATAAAAAAGCACAAAAAACAACAACGCTTACTTCACATGAAAAAAACAAAACAAGCGAACAACAGTGAAAAGTAAAAAACAACCTACTAACATGCCTCCTCTTCTTCCCAAGCGAGGCAATCTGAACGTCCCAGCGCAGTAGTCTTGCAGCGCCGCCACTCAAGATACTCAACAAATCAGATGCACATTTTCCCCGCTAAGACTCGCTATTTCTCTCCCTTCAGTCGCTCAGTGGCTCCCGGGAGTTTGTGTTGTGCTGATCCCTTTCACGGGGCATGTTTTGTGTATAGTTTAGGAGGAGTTTGAACTGTGATGGAAGGGCTTTTTTTTTTTTCTTCTATTTGAGGGAAGGATGAAGTTTGTACTTTCAGAGAATAGTGTTTAGTTGATTCTCTCTCTCTCTCTCTCTCTCTCTCTCTCTCTCTCTCTCTCTCTCTCTCTCTCTCTCTCTCTCTCTCTCTCTCTCTCTCTCTCTCTCTCTCTCTCTCTCTCTCTCTCTCTCTCTCTCTCTCTCTCTTTTAGGTAATAAAATGCTAAATAAGTAGGACATTAAGACCATTATTTTCATAGGCACCGTTATGGAAACTAACGATTCGTGGTAACTGAAAAATAAATCATGTCCTCCCGCAGTGTTTGGCTTGAGTTGTGTTTTGTTTGGGGTATTTTAGGGACGCGCGCCACATCAGAACAAACACAAACTGTACCTGGAGGGATAAAAAAAAAAAAAAGGAAGATACATAAGTTTCAGAAGTGGCAAGCAACAAGAAAAATGACTACTGAAGTTACTAATGAGAGAAGTTAGTACAGGAATTATTGTTTGCGGTTACACACACACACACACACACACACACACACACACACACACACACACACACACACACACACACACACACACACACACACACACACACACACACACACACACACACACACACACACACACACACACACACACACACACACAGAGAGAGAGAGAGAGAGAGAGAGAGATTAATCCTGTTTCACCTGTTACGAGTATATTTGATTCTCTTTATTACTTTTTTTAATATCGTTTTTCTTTTCCAACTCTTTTTTCTTTCATTAAATCCATCGTCTCTTTCCTCTTTTTAATTTATTTATTTCATTATTTCCTCTTCATTCTTTTCCACTTTCTTTAACCCTTTTCAGTACTGGGATGCATTTTTACCACGAGTTTTGGGTGTGATTAGACGATTTTACTGATATTAGAAAGGGTCTTTGGAAGTCAGGAGGTTACTGGCCACAGTCTTCACTATTCTAATCCTCAAAATAGTTTCTGAAGCTGAGTAGAATCACCAAATAGTAACAAAAGGAATATGAAAACGTGTCATGGTACTGAAGGGGTTAATTTTACATCTAATTACGTATTATTTTATCACTTGCTTTCTTTCTCTCTCTCTCTCTCTCTCTCTCTCTCTCTCTCTCTCTCTCTCTCTCTCTCTCTCTCTCTCTCTCTCTCTCTCTCTCTCTCTCTCTCTCTCTCTCTCTCTCTCTCTCTCTCTCTCTCTCTCTCTCTCTCTCTCTCTCTCTCTCTCTCGCAATGCATGAGTTAACTTTGCTTATATAATTTCAGTTAAGGAATTAAATTGACTTTGCTGATAATCATTGTGTAACTTAGTATCGAAAAACAGATTAGATTATTATTTTCCTGCAAGTTTATATGTGTACTTTTATCATGAAAGTCGCCTATGTATGAGTTAGTTCAAGCAGGAAATTAATCTTCTCCTGTGCTTATTGGAATGTCGCTACAAGTCAGGTGGAATTGCGAGGATTTGGAAGTGAAATATATATAAAAAGAAAAAATGCTGAACAAATGAATGAATAGGATAAAATAGCTGAGTATGTGTTCGAACTGTCATTTCTGCCACGCGTGTTTTGGAGCTAAAAGACTAAAAAAAATATAAATAATAATGTAAACCGGAAATGACGATCAAAATGTCAGCCTCGCCACATATTTTTGTGTGGAAATATAAATGAAAACAATTGAGTGTAGTGTTGCTAGTGTTCAAAAACGTCATGTTCTGCCTCATATCCCAACGTTTATCCTTTTTTTCTCGGATTGCAAAATGTTTAACTTGCCTCTAAAATTGTTGATTCAGATTTTAAATACATTTATTGTGCCCCGCGGCTTATGACAAGGCTGCAAAGCGTTCAATGTCCCGCATCGCTTCCATGAGTGCGAGTTGTGATACTGGAAACATTTATTATCCTTCATGAAACGCCCCACCCGTGTTTGTATGGGTGTCCGAAAGTGTCCGCGTCGATGCCAGCTTTGAGAAATGAATGGAGTATAATCAAACAGAAGCCAAATGGAAGGTATCACACACACACACACACACACACACACACACACACACACACACACACACACACACACACACACACACACACACACACACACACACACACACACACACACACACACACACACACACACACACACACACACACACACACACACACACACGCACAGAAAAAGAGAGACAAAGAGAGAGAGAGAGAGAGAGAGAGAGAGAGAGAGAGAGATTGCACGTTAACAATATTCAACATTATACAAAACAGAAAAAAAATGTGAGTTACAAAATAAATCACACACACACACACACACACACACACACACACACACACACACACACACACACACACACATGTGAGCGACAATTCCATTATCCCGCAAACAGTAAATAAAAATAAAAACAAAATAAAATAAAAGTTCAAAAAATAAAAGAGCACACAAAAAATCTGAAATAAAGAGTTTAGATACAGACATGAGCAGCACCACCACCACCACCACCACCACCAGCAACATTAACAGCACCACCAACAACAGCAACATTAACACCACCACCATTAACAGCACCACCAACAACAGCACCACCAACACCACCACCAGCAACATTAACAGCACCACCACCACCAGCAACAACATTAACAGCACCACCACCAGCAGCAATATTAACAGCACCACCACCACCACCAGCAACATTAACAGCAGCACCACCAGCAGCAACATTAACAGCACCATCACCACCAGCAACAACATTAACAGCAGCACCACCAGCAGCAGTATTAACAGCACCATCACCACCAGCAGCAACATTAACAGCACCACCACCACCACCAGCAACATTAACAGCACCACCACCACCAGCAACAACATTAACAGCACCACCACCACCAGCAACATTAACAGCACCACCACCACCAGCAACAACATTAACAGCACCACCACCACCAGCAACAACATTAACAGCAGCAGCAGCAATATTAACAGCACCATCACCACCAGCAACAACATTAACAGCAGCAGCAGCAGCAGCAATATTAACAGCAGCAGTAGCAGCAGCAGCAGCATTTAGCAGCATTAGCATTTAGCAGCATTAGCAGCAGCAGCATTAGCAGCATAGGCAGCAGCATTAGCATCGGCAGCATTAGCAGCAGCAGTAGCAGCAATACTATTAATAATAATAATAATAATAATAGTAATAATAATAATAAGTAATAATAATAATAATAATAATAATAATAATAATAATAATAATTATATTGATAATGATAATAATTTGGGGCATCCGGAAAAAATACATAGTTTTAAACACACACACACACACACACACACACACACACACACACAGAGAGAGAGAGAGAGAGAGAGAGAGAGAGAGAGAGAGAGAGAGAGAGAGAGAGAGACTGACAGACAAAACTTCACCGTCTCGCCATCTCAAGGTTCAGCTTTAACACAAGAACTTTCTAATCCAAACTATTGCCAAGGTAAAGAAAGAGATAGAAAAGGAAAAATGCACTTTCTATCTCTCTCTCTCTCTCTCTCTCTCTCTCTCTCTCTCTCTCTCTCTCTCTCTCTCTCTCTCTCTCTCTCTCTCTCTCTCTCTCTCTCTCTCTCTCTCTCTCTCTCTCTCTCTCTCTCTCTCTCTCTCTTTTTTTCTTTTTCTTCTCTATCTCTATCTATCTATCTATCTCTCTATCTATCTATTTATGTAATCTTCTCATAATATCAGTAGTTAAGAGAGAGAGAGAGAGAGAAAGAGAGAGATATGAACGGAGAAAATCAAAATAACAAGCTAAGAAATAAAAATGAATATTGATATAAAATGAAAAAAAAAACTTTAAAGCAAAAGAGAGAGAGAGAGAGAGAGAGAGAGAGACGTAATCCACCACTTCCTCTTTGAAACGCCTACAGAATACTAATTTTCTTCTTATCGCTCTGGCCTTTATGCCAAGACCCCCCGTGACTCCTTGGCCTCTCACAGATTGAAGAAAAATACCGCAGTGGTTTATAGTGTAAGTCTTGCCCCCTCCTTGGCTTTAAATCTGGAAAAGTCTGCAACATAAACTTATACGTCAATATTGGAAAGAGAGAGAGAGAGAGAGAGAGAGAGAGAGAGAGAGAGAGAGAGAGAGAGAGAGAGAGAGAGAGAGAGAGAGAGAGAGAGAGAGAGAGAGAGAGACAGGAAAATTTATTGCTATTGTGAAAATGGTAGTTTTGATAAGGAAGGATATTTTTGTAACGAATGTGATTTTTTAATGCTATATAGACAGTTTCTCTCTCTCTCTCTCTCTCTCTCTCTCTCTCTCTCTCTCTCTCTCTCTCTCTCTCTCTCTCTCTCTCTCTCTCTCTCTCTCTCTCTCTCTCTCTCTCTCTCTCTCTCTCTCTCTCTCTCTCTCTCTCTCTCTCTCTCTCTCTCTCTCTCTTCCCAGCCCTCTTACACCCCAAACCCATAACCACCATCCCTTAGAAAAACATGAGCATTTTCAGTTAAATTTACAAAAATATACACAAAAACACGTAAAAACACACAAAAAACACAAATATACACCCAAAAAAATCTAATATATACCTTTGAAACTCACAATTCTCATCATACATGCCCAGGAAGAGAAAGGAACTCAAAAGACTGAAAGAAAAGACACACACACACACACACACACACACACACACACACACACACACACACACACACACACACACACACACACACACACACACACACACACACACACACACACACACACACACACACACACACACACACACAAGCGAGCCATATTCCTGCACCAACATCCAGGCGACAGAAAACAGATGCCTTATCAATGACGCTAACAAACACGTGCTGCTATGCCCTCGTTAGCACGTGACCCTTAATCCCGCACTCTAAGGGGACTAGAGACTGAGTGGGCCTTTTTTTATTTCTCTTTGGTTGCCCTTAGCCACTTTTTCTCTCTTACATAGAAAAAAAAGGAGGAAGACGAACCACATCTCACGAAGTCTAAGTGGACCTTTTTTATTTATTTTTGTTGCCTTTAGCCAGTTTTTTTCCTCTTATATAGAAAAAAAGAGGAAGATAAGCCACATCTCAGGAAGGCTGTTGGTTATGGCCACGTAGAGATGCTGGGTGGAATTGCTATGAAGGTCTCGTGTCTGAGTGTTAAAATATATTCATGTGTTGAAACTTTTAATCTATGCTGTGTGTTCTTGTTTTCATGCTTTCGATCTTTTTTTTTCGTTTCCTTCCTTTTTTTTGTAATTCTTTTTTTTTCGATCCTTTTTTTTGTATTTTTACCCTTTCTTTTTTTTTTTCTTTTCTATTTATTTTTTTGTGAGTTTGTGTGATTTATTTTCCTTCTTAGATCTAGATGACTTTTTTTGTTTCTCTTGTTGTTGCTGTTATTGTTGTTGTTGTTATTGTTATCTTCTTATTGTTATTATTTTCATTATTATTTTTTTTATTATTATCATTATTATTGTTGTTGTTATTTATCCTATTCCTCCTTCTATTCCTCGTTTTCCTCCTCCTCCTACTATTCCTCCTCCATTTCCTGTTCCTCATCTTCCACCTCCACCACCACCACCACCACTACCTCCACCACCACCACCACCACCACCACCACCTCCTCCTCCTCCTCCTCCTCCTCCTCCTCCTCCTCCTCCTCCTCCTCCTCCTCCTTGGTCGTCAGCTCAGTCTGATTAACCTCTGCGAGTTATGTTGACTGTTGACCCGAATGAGAGAGAGAGAGAGAGAGAGAGAGAGAGAGAGAGAGAGAGAGAGAGAGAGAGAGAGAGAGAGAGAGAGAGAGAGAGAGAGAGAGAGAGAGAGAGAGATTATTGCATACATTCGGTCTGTTTTAAATCTATAAATTATTTGTATTTATGATCTTAACACGAAAATTTTGATAAGTAAAATATTCGTTTTCTTTTCAAACTGTCGAAAAAAGTTGACATTTCTGCCTTCATGTAAAATTTGTGATGTAAAAAAAGAATACAAATCTAATTATGTATTTTAACTGTAGCAATATATTGATGGCAATTATTGAGTGTGAACGCTTTATTCCCACGCAAATAATTAAATACAGCCAGGCATGTTTAGCACGAATAATCATGGATAATAAAAAAGTAACGAGATATTAAACACGAGTAGTTACTTACATACACACCATTAGATATAATCAGGATCATTTAATACTACTAATTATCTCTGTATACACAATTACGTGTAACCATAAATGTAAAGCACGATTCAGTGTTGATATTTTAGGAGTTTATTACAGTACAAGCTCTTTACGTATTCATTCACCTGTTAATGCATGGACCCGTCAAGAACAGAATTTTCACGTATTATGTTTTATTTATCTCCTAAAGTTTCCCACGTGGTTAAATTCAATTAGGTTTGGTTAGGTTAGATTAAGTTAGGTTAGGTTTGGTTTGGTTAAGTTTGGGTAACCCTATTAATACTGGGACACATTTTTGCCTTTTATCTGTGTGCTATTTGACCATTTTATTGACATTAAGAAGGGTCTTTGGAGGTCACAAGATTAATGGCCACAGTCTTCACTTCTTTAATCCCCACATAAGTTTCTGAAGATATATCAAATTACCAAATAATAAGCAGAATGAATATGGAAACGCGTCGTGGAACTGAAAGGGGTAAAGGTGTAGTAGAAGTGGAGGGATTATATTAGTCGTTTTTGAGGTGATGGTAGCTTAAGTAAGGCAGAAGTGATAGGTTCATATTGTCTGCTGTTAAACTCTTCATTAGTCGGATGCATTTTTACCTTCAGATTTGTGTACTATTAGACCATTTTATTGACATTAGGAAGGGCCTATGAAGGTCAAAAGATTAATGGCCACAGTCTTCGCTTCTTTAATCCCCACACATAAGTTTCTGAAGCTGTATAAAATCACCAAATAATAAGCAGGATGAATATGGATACTGAAGGTATTAAGTTTAGTTAGGTTAGTTTAAGGTCGTAGGTTAAGTTCAGTTTGTTTAGTTTGTTTTTTTATATATACCATGTGGGCTTTTTACAGGAATTTATGGGCTAAAGGGGATACTTTTTGTGGTACCTCCTATCTCAAAGCCCACCCGTTAGAAAACCCTTGCCTCGAGTGAGGAAACCCAACCTACACTCAGACCGTGGACAGGATTCGAACCCGTGAGCTTGGAGACCCCTCGGACCCCAAACCACGCATGGTTCCACTGTACCACGACGTTCGTTTGTTAGATTAAGTTAGGTTAGCTTTGGTTAGATAATATTGTGTTATATAACATTAGATGACGTTAGATTGGATGAGGATGGCTTGGGTTTGGTTCAGGTATTGTTTCCATTACCCGAACTCACTGCGGTACAAACTCTTTACTCATTCAACCTTTCAATAAATGGACAAGAGAAGCGGAGAGTTTCCCAGCCTCGGTTATTTTCTTGAAGTTTTCCAGGTGGTTACAGCTTTTACCGGAGTGTTAAATGAAATTTTTCTCAAGATTGACCTCAATGAAATCCCCATCGGAGGCTCTCAACTTATAGGGCACGGAGGAGAGCGAGGGAAGAAACACACGAGGGAAAATATTCACCACGAAGAATTGCAAGGAAATAAAAAGGAAAGGAAAAAGAAAGGGAAAAAAAGAGAAAGACGACTCCAAAACCTCCTTCACGTTTATAGTTTTCCTTCCCAGTCTTACTCAGTGTTTGTGTTTCTGTCTGTCTGTCTGTCTGTCTCTTCGTATGTATGTATGCATGTATGTATGTATATATGTATGTCATCTACGTTTATAGTTTTCTTTCTCCGTCTTTCTCACTGTGTCTTCCTGTCTGTCTGTTTGTCAATCCCTATGTATTTATGTATTTATGAATGTATGAGTGTATGAATGTGTGTACTAAATGTATGTATGTACGTCTCTCTCTCTCTCTCTCTCTCTCTCTCTCTCTCTCTCTCTCTCTCTCTCTCTCTCTCTCTCTCTCTCTCTCTCTCTCTCTCTCTCTCTCTCTCTCTCTCTCTCTCTCTCTCTCTCTCTCTTCATAGCACAAAAAAGACAACAAAATAACCTATGAATACAGAAAGAGAGAGAGAGAGAGAGAGAGAGAGAGAGAGAGAGAGAGAAAAGAAACGAGAGTCAGCCAGCAAGCAAGCACATTTCGCCAGCAACACCACTCCGGCTGTCCAAACTTTTCGCGTCTATGCTTGGTTTAATACGTCTCAAAGTCCCATAAGACACTAGCGGGGCCAACTATTGACTTGCAAATCCCGACGCTCTTCACGTTGCAGCCACGACTCTTCCCAAAACTTGCTGCCAGACTCCAGCCCACGAGCACATGACGTATTTCAGGACTCAGAACACTTGATCATGCTGGAGATAAAGAAAGATGGAGAGGATATGCAAGAGTACGGTTCTGAGGCGCTACAACTTCTTTCTTCTCTTTTTCGTAGACTAAAACTGGGTATAAAAGTGTAGAAAAGATGTTTTGAGTGTCTAGAGGGTTGGTTCTGCTAATGTCTCCTTCCTAAACAAAGATGGAAGAGAGACGCAAGAGTATACGGTTCTAGGATGCTGCATCTTCCTTCTTCTCTCTTTTGTAGACTAAAACTGAGGAGAGAGTGTAGAAAAGATAATTTGAGTGTCTAGAGAGTTTATTCTACTCTTACCTCTCCTTCCTATAGAAAGATGAAGGGGAGACGAAAGAGTATACGGTTCTGAGGCGCTACATCTTCCTTCTTCTCTCTTTCGTAGACTAAAACTGAGTATAAAAGTGTAGAAAAGATGTTTTGAGTGTCTAGAGCAGGGGTTCTCAACCTTTTTATCGTTAAGAACCCCCTGAGTTATAAGACCATCTACCAGTACCCCCAGTAATTGTCACATGGAACATGGAACTCAATATGCAATGGCACTGCAAAGGATTTTATTAGATCAGCCATCTAAGTACCCCTGGAAATCTTCTTATGAACCCCCTGTGGTTTCGCGCTGTCAGGATGGCCACTGTCCATGAGCTAACATCATTAGGTCTCTATGACGCTGAAGACGTCTATGCAGAACGGTTTGGCTGGCAATAGACAATCTCATTATCAGACTTTGATTTCTAAGTTATGAAAATAATCTCATTTACGGGGCTTCATAGGTTCATGGTGTCTTGTAGTCTACTTACTAACCTAGAAGGAAAGAAAATATCAAACTAACTTCGAGCTATCAATTGAGGAAGAAGTAAATTTTGTCCCAGGAATAGAGCAAGATGGTATATAAAAACACAATGCATAGTTATAACCTAACTCTACTATTATAGCGTTTTTTGTCGTAGATACATGTTTAGAAATACTTTACCTATCTTGATATCTCCTTACGTGACAAAAGAATATCCAAAAATATACGATATGCAGTTGACCATCTTTTCTGTGAAATATTACGATATCTGTTGAATCTGGCAACTTCAACGGGAGTTTGGGTCCTCTCCTAGTGTTTCCTTATGATTGAAACATTGATATTTACACGTCATTGTGATCAGGGAAATAAAGAAAACTAAGTTTGCTTTTTTCTAAGAGCATGAAATAGAAAAATTTATGTTTACAAGTGGCAGTTTATGTATAAGACACGCAAACCTGTGTGCACTCATCCACTCTATCCAGAAGCTTAACTAATTTTCAAAAGTTCCCCAATAGCTACACAACTACCATTGGTCTACTGTTTCTATCCAGTTACCTACAAACACGTACACATTCAAGGCAGCAACATGCAAAGTACACTAAATACTCCGGAGCAAAGCTGCCTCACCTTGTTTCATTAATCAGCTAACTCTTGCACACTTTCACACCAAAGCTATTTTTCATTTACCATCGACGATTTTATATTCGAATCAAAATTAAAACGACGATTGAGAACTTTCGGCCTAAAGATGTTTGAGGGCCGTGACGGCCTTGGGCGCCGCACGGGGGAAGGAGGTGGCCGTCGGGTCCGGCCTGGGGCCCAAGGCAGGGAACTGGCTGCAGGTCCTGCTTTTCCTTGGTGGCCTCAAGCTTCACTACTAGTCGTCCACTTGCAGCGCATCACACTAGGCAAGGGTCGCCATAAGCAAGAGATCAATGTCTACCACTCACCGGATGGTACCGTGAGGGGCCCTAAAGGGGTGATAAGGGCTCCTTGCATAGAATATGATGGTGAGTGGTGTGTACGGGACCTCTGCTTATAATGACACCGGGCTGAACAACTCGCCATGAACGAGGGCACGCTGTGCGCCATGAGCCAGGCACTGACAGTACCAGTGGTCCTTTACGTTAGGTTAGGTTAGGTTAGGTTAGGTTAGGTTAGGTTAGGTTAGGTTAGGTTAGGTAAAAGGACTCACTTCATGACAGCGTTTGGGGAGTGGTGTGTGGCGGGTCATTGCTCATGGCGACCTGTGTGAGGCATTGCAAGGTTGCATCGTCACTGCTCTCATAACCACGGGACTGGGGTTGACCCTTTCTGGGTAAAAGTTTCGTCCCAGTACCTGTGTAGGTAATAATACTTTGGATCGTTTCGCCATCGCCATCGCCGCACCGTTAGCCTCGATAAACGGATCGTTATCCTCAACAAACACATCTGTACCGTGGACACTGGAATCGCAACCTGTCGTGGAATCCCATTGTTAGCGTGGACTCATTTTCCTTCGCGGCTTCAAGCTCACTGATTGTTGTCAACTTGCAGCGCCTCATACTAGGCAAGGCGTCGCCTTAAGCAGGGTGCCGTGTCTACCGTCCATCAGATGATGCCGTGAGGGGCCTTTAAGGGTGATAAGGGCTCCTTGCATAGAGTCTGGTGGTGAGTGGTGTGTACAGGACCTCTGCTTATAATGACATCGGGCTGAACAACTCGCCATGAACGAGGGCACGCTGTGCGCCATGAGCCAGGCACTGACCGTACCAGTGGTCCTTTACGGGGTGAAAAGGACTCACTGACAGTGTTTGGGGAGTGGAGTGTGGCGGGTTATGCTCATGGCTACCCGTGTGAGGCGCAGTAAGGTGGCAGCGTCACTCTCCTCGCACTCACGGGTCTGGGGTGAACTCTTACGGGGTGAAAGGGTTCGCCCCAGTACCTGTGTAGGCAAGTGAACTTCAATTGCGTCGCAGTGAGGTGGCAGCGCCACTCTCCTCGCACCTAAGGGTGTGGGGTGGACCCTTACAGGGTGAAAGGGTTCATCCCAGTACCTGTGTAGGCAAGTGGACTTCAATTGCAGCGCAGGAAGGTGGCAGCGTCACTTTACTCGCACTCAAGGGTGTTGGGTGGATCCTTACGGGGTGAAAGGGTTCGTCCCAGTACCTGTGTAGGCAAGTGGACTTCAATATTGTGTCTTGAAATCGCATCGTGAGGACTGGAACCGCATCGACATCGTGGAAACCCGCATCGTTCCCGTGGAAACTGGAATTGCATCTTGATCGTGGAAACTCGCATTATTATCTTGGAAACTGGAAGGGCATCTTTATCATGGAAAGGCATCGTCATTTTGGAAACTTGCATCGCTATCGAGGAAACTGGAATGCCATTGTTATCTTGGAAACTCGGAGCGCTATCGAGGAATCTGGAATCAAATCTTATCGTACACACTGTTATCGTGGAAGCTCTCGTGATCGTCGTTCGTTTCGTTATCTCTGAATTACTTAATTAGTCTTGGTATTATTATTAGCTTCCGTAATAATAGAGATGTTGGTCATTTTATCTTATCTTTTTACTGTATTTTTTTCAGGGTACAGTTTAGTGTTCTTCAACCTTTTCTAAATTCGTGCACCTTTTCGAGAAGCAAGGAGGACTATAAAAGAAATGCATCAATATTCGTAATTTTCCCTACTTTAAGACTGAAAATCGATAGATAACATTATTGAATATCTACCTGAAGCTACAGTTTTTTAGTCCTAAACAGTCGCTATATAGAGCGAAATGTACTATAACAAAATGCCACATCTCAAACACATTAGGCCCGTGTTCCGTCGGAGTGTAATATATTACTATTGTGAATAAATCGCAATACTTTGATTAATATCAATAGGAGAGGACCCAAACTGTCACAATTTCAGTGTTCGCAGGAGAGAGTCAGTATCGTCTCGCGGTACAGAGTAATCGTCTCTAAACACTGTATTACGATGTATCTATTGATTTGCCAGGGTTTTACTCCTACCAGTATTTTTCTGTTCTTATTCTACCATGGTATTTCTTTATAGTTACTTGAGTTTATACGACTGACATCATAATATAGAGCAAAACATAATTGTCTGGTGTACCAAGATCTTTCATTTCTAGAGACTTAAGACAGCACGGAACCTTAACACACATTTCACCTCGCTTCTGCACAGGTTAATTCTTCTTCTTCTCAACCTTTTAATGTGATGTACCCTCGAAGTCTTTCAGTATTGATCACGTACCCTTACCCACAATGCAGCGTCAGGAAGGGTAACAATAAATGCATGGTTTATTGACTTAGTTTATTAAGTTTAAATTGTGTTATATATGTGGAGCAGACACAATTTTTAATTAATATTAGTATGTTTCTATGAGGTAGTGTCGATAGGAACTGGTGCCTCACAGGGAGACACTATATGTGACTAACATGCAATGAATTTACCAAAAAGGAACTATATCAGACAATTTTCGATCATTATGGCAGTGAACTAGTGTTTTTTTTTTTTTTTTTTTTTTTTTTTTACATTACAAGGGCACTGGCCAAGGGAAAAAAAAATCCCGCTGGTTGCCAGGCCCTGTTAAGAGGAAAGTAGGAGAAAGAGAAAAAACAAAAAAATCTAAAAGGAGGGTCCAGTTAACGTAAGAGGTGTCTTGACACTCCTCTTTTGAAAGAGTTTAAGTCATAGGCAGGTGGAAATACAGACACAGGTAGAGAGTTCCAGAGTTTACCAGTGTAGGGAATGAAGGAGTGAAGATACTGGTTAACTCTTGCATTAGGAAGATGGACAGAATAGGGATGAGAAGAAGTAGAGAGTCTTGTGCAGCGAGGCCGCAGGAGGGGAAGGCATGCAGTTAGCAAGTTCAGAAGAGCAGACAGCATGAAAACAGCGGTAGAAGACAGATAAAGATGCAACATTGCGGCGGTGACTTAAAGAATCAAGACAGTCAGTTAGAGGAGAAGAGTTGATAAGACGAAAAGCTTTAGATTCCACCTTGTTTAGTAAAGCTGTGTGTGTGGATCCCCCCCAGACATGAGAGCCATACTCCATACATGGGCGGATAAGGCCCCTGTACAGAGCAAGCAGCTGGGAGGGAGAGAAAAATGGACGAAGACGCCCCAGGACACCTAACTTCTTGGAAGCTGATTTAGCAAGAGTAGAGATGTGAAATTTCCAGTTTAGATTTTTAGTGAAGGATAGACCGAGTGTTGCAACTTGTAACTAGTAACAGTGATAAATAAGTCACTGTGTGTGTGAATAACATATAAAATAAGAAATCGGAGCAAATATTATAGGTTTGCAAGGTTGTGTGGCAACTGTAATCCAAGAGAGCTTCCTCTCAAGTGATATAACTCAAGAGTTTCCTTATTAACGTTGTTAACGTGTCCTGGTTCTAGTGAAGGACACATTGTATACTACAAACGAATTTGCTGCCATTTAAAACTGAAGCATTTTGAGAAACTCGCCACGTACCCCAAAAATTCCTCTCACGTACCCCTGGGGGTACGCGTACCCCAGGTTGAGAACCCCTGGTCTAGAGGGTTGGTTCTGCATATGTCTCCTTCTTAAACAAAGATAGAGGGGAGATGTAAGAGTATACAGTTCTAGGACGCTGCATCTTCCTTCTTCTCTTTTTCATAGACTAAAACTCGGGAAAGAGTATAGAAAAGATGTCTTGAGTGTCTGGAGGGTTGGTTCTACTCTTATGGAGGGGAGATGCAAGAGTACAGTTCTGGGACATTCCATCTTCCTTCTCGCTTACGGAGACTAAAACTAGGGAGAAGTGTAGAAAAGATGATGTTTTGAGTGTTTATAAGGTTTATTCTTCTCTTACGTCTCCTTACTAACGTCTTACTTCGAAAAATATTACTCTTGTAGCTTGTGAGGGTTAAATAATGGTGTTTTAGTGTTTGGAAGAGATATATAGAAGATACACGTGTTTGAAACGATTCGTGTGTTTTTCTCTTATGTAAACTAGACATGTACTAAACTTTCTTGTATTCTCTTCCTTTGAAAACTCTGTCTCTTCTGTTCTTTAGAGTCCAAGATAGTGATGTTTTTAGTGTTTCATGAGGGAAAGATGGTAAAAAAGTAGAAATAAGGTTTCGAGACGTTTCCTATTCTTGTTATTCCGTCTCTTATGTAAATTAGATCTATACTAAGCTTTTTGTATGAAGTAAAAAAAATAATGTTTTGCTGTGAGAGAAAAAGAGAGAAATATACGAGTACGTGTTCGAAACGGTTCTTCTTATTGCTATTCTACCTCTTATGTAAACCTAATTTATGAAAAGAGTTCAGAAGATGATGTTTTTAGTGTCAACTCTACATCCCACACTCGTCTCTTTCCCTCCTTCTTTGTATCCTTTCCCTTTGAAAGCTACAAGTCTCTTAGATTGTATAGATTCCAAAATGATGATGATTCTAAGTGTTTTAAGGAAAATAAGTAAGATGTAAGTACGATTTAATCCCACAGTCATCTCTTTTACTCCTCCTTTGTATCTTTTCCTTTGAAAGCTACAAGTCTCTTAGATTGTATAGATTCCAAAATGATGAGAGGTTTGTGAGTGTTTTAAGGAAAAGAAGTAAGATGTAAGTACGATTTAATCCTGCACTCATCTCTTTCCCTCCTTTGTATCCTTTTCCTTTGAAAGCTACAAGTCTCCTAAATTGTATAGATTCCAAAATGATGATGATTTTCAGTGTTTTAAGGAAAAGAAGTAAAATGTAAGTAAGATTTGATAAACTTCTTATCCTTCTTACTTCCCAAGCGTAAACCAAAATTCAGTAGCGTATAGAAAATATATCTAGACTTATCCCATTTTCTTTTCCTTCTTATCCTCCTGTTTCTGAAGCTGGCGCCCCCTCTGGTTGTGTAGCGCTACAATAATGGTGTTTTAAGAGTTTAGCGTGAGTTTTAAGACCTATTCATCTTCAGGAAGGTACAGTAATTAGTTCTTTTCCGCTCCTTGCGTCTTCAGTTCCTAAAATATACATGGAGGGTGATTTGGTTCGTTTTCTGTTGCTGTATCTCTTTTAGGGGTGTGTGTGTGTGTGTGTGTGTGTGTGTGTGTGTGTGTGTGTGTGTGTGTGTGTGTGTGTGTGTGTGTGTGTGTGTGTTGGAAAGATGGTCACATGAAAGATATAGTAGGGAAAGTGAGATGTGTCTATTAATGGTGCGTGTAAAGGTGATAGGTAGAATGAGGGTCAGAAGTGATGTTAACCAGTAAAGCCAGTACGTTCACCTCCACTGTTTTGCGTCTTTCCTCAACGATAAATCCTCTGATCCGCTGAGTCTCTCTTAGCTGTCAGATTGTGATGAGACTGTCAGCAGATTATCAACTGACCACAGGATTTAACATTTAGAGAAACACTAAGCGCATGGAAAGGGAGACTGAAATGTGAGGTTTGGCTAATTATTCAAAGGTATATGTAGAGAATGTTTCAAAAATATTAATCCGATTTTGATTTAATGTATTTCCGCAACCTGGAATTGACCATAAATAAGCCTTACTAATTTACAAGATAAGGAAATGTTTTAAAATAGATAACAGAGACTTGAGAATTCCAAATCAAGCCTTTTCAACACCCTGTATGTTAAAAAATCGTTTATTTATTTATCAAACAATTGACTGATAGACAAAAAGTTACACATTAATAAGATTACAAAATATTAAAACTAATTACAAAACAAAAAGAAAAAAACATCATACAGTACTACTAATGAGACATCAAAATCGAAACAGTACAAGACCCCACAAGGTAGAAAGCGGCAAAGATTTACAGACCCAGTGATTGAAATGTAGAGTGACAGCACAGCACGCCTCGCAGTTCCTCTACCTGATCCTCCACCTGCTTCTCCTGCTAAGACGTCGCTTACTATAAATAAATCTTGTCTCACGGGGAATAGAGGCGTCGACCGGGAAGGCGCGCTCATAAATATCCTTGATGCTTCTTTTATGTAGATCTTTTATGGGCTTCGTGTTGCTGCGGCCGTGATTCCAAAACAGCGACGCGTGTGTAAAGGTGAGAGCAACAAGAACGGGAAGCGGGAATGTTTGGTTGTTACTCGTCTGCACTCCTTATCCTGTCCTTGCTGGTTTTGGCGCGATTTAGTCTAATGGAAGCTTTTGCGGTGTTCAAAGGTGTGTTTTCATGATTTTATTGGTATTTCTATAAGGATTTTTACTCTGACGGTCTCTAATGGACGTTATAATGTTGTTTAAAGATGTTTTATTGTTTTAGTTACTGTTTTTACTTAAATTGCGATCAATAATAAACTCAGTGGACGTTATTAAAATCTTCATATATTTTTTTTTATAAATTACACGTTACTGGAATGTTCAAAAGTCTTCATGATTCTAAAGATAGTTCTGCAATTATTTGATCGGGCAAGTGAAAGCTTTTAGAATGTCCAAGAATGATATTTGTTTACATGATTTTAGTTGTAGGATTTGTAAGACTTCCTTCTATGAACAGGCTGTAGTGAATGTTACCGGTCATGTCAAGGTTCATGATTCTAGTGATACGTTCAGAGGCGCCTTATATCCATGGTACAGTGCAGTCTTTGCTCGCTTTGGGGACCCAGGCGTCTTAAGAGGCACGGCTTCAAATCCTTCACCGTCCGAGGGTACGAAGAGCATTGAGAGTCCTTTAGGAGGAACCATCAATTTCTGATAGAGCAACAGTAACATATCCTGCATTTGTACCCCTATCAATTTTTGTCTTTTTCCCAATAAGGCTTCTTCCTTTTTTTCCAATTTTGTGATCAATCCCTTACAAGTTTCCATTATTGAAAATTTTGACTTTGGTTACTTATAATGCTACGGTAGATTTAAATTTGATTTTTCAAGGATGCTTTTCATGATGGTGTTAGAATGACATTAACTATTAAAGAAAAAAAATCATGAGAATCCACTTATAATACACTTTCAAAAAACAGACCAGGCCAGAAGTTTTAAGAATACAAACCTTTGAGTAGCCAAAGAAAATAAATAGCGGGAGACACATGGACCTTCGATAACCTGACCCCAATTGGTGCGGCAGCTTCCGTTTTCTTTTAATTATTCACTCAATTTCCTACAAGCTCCCACCATTGAAACTTTTAATCCTGGTTACTTTTAAGGCAGGAGTAGATATAAATGTGTGTTTTTTAAGGGTGTTTTTCATGTTAGTGTTTCAATGACACCAATTAATACACAAAAAAAACTCATGAGAACCAACCTCTAATACTTTCAAAAATCGAAGCCAAGAATGTTTAGGAATACAAATCCTTGAGTAGCCGAAGAGAATAAATAGCGGGAGACACATGAACTTTTAGAGAACCTTCTGGGCACAGGTTGGTAGATTCTGTAAGTCAGTGAAGACAAATTGGCCTTCGGTGTTGGAGTTGCTCAATATGGCGGAATAAAGGTGGACGTCTGTGTTGGCGGAAAGCTATTTTGTATTCTCGTTCAGGTCCTTTTTCTTTTTTTCTCTCTCTTTTTTCTCTTTTATTCCCCAAGGCGCTGTTATGGTACGAGTTTGCGAGTTCTTTCTCTTTTTTTTTGTTTTGTTTTTAGTTTCCTGTACGCTTTGTCTCGTATCTGTTTGGTATTTATAGTTTTTATCGGTAGTGTGTCTGTCTCTCTCTCTCTCTCTCTCTCTCTCTCTCTCTCTCTCTCTCTCTCTCTCTCTCTCTCTGTTTGTTTTGTCTCATGCTTCCTTTTGTTTTTCAAGTTTTAATTCACTTTTTTTTATTTTCTCTCTTTGTTTCTGTTTTGTTATATGGATATGTCATTTTATTTCATCTCTGCTATTTATTTCTCTCTCTCTCTCTCTCTCTCTCTCTCTCTCTCTCTCTCTCTCTCTCTCTCTCTCTCTCTCTCTCTCTCTCTCTCTCTCTCTCTCTCTCTCTCTCTCTCTCTCTCTCTCTCTCTCTCTCTCTCTCTCTCTCTCTCTCTCTCTCTCTCTCTCTCTCTCTCTCTCTCTCTCTCTCTCTCTCTCTCTCTCTCTCTCTCTCTCTGTGTGTGTGTGTGTTTGTTTGTTTTGTCTCATGTTTTCTTTATTTGTGTTCAAGTGACGGATATCTTTTATTCAGTTTTTATTTACCTTTTTCTTAATTTTCTTACTGTTTTTGTGTTTTTTTTCTTTTTGTTGCCTTTTTGTTTCTTTTTTATGTTAGCTTTCTTTTTTTCTACGCACTTGTTTTATTCCGTTTTTATTCACTTTTTTTTCATTTTCTTGAATTTCTAAATGTTTTGTTTGATAGATTCGTCATTTTACTTCGTCACTATTTCTTTATTTTTTAGCGTGTTCAATTTTCTCTTTGTTATTCTTGTCATGCTTTATATTTATTTTGTTTTATGTCTTGCGTTTCACTTATTTCCCTATTCTTATTTTTCTTTCTTTCTTCTGGACATTTCGTTGTTTTATATCAAGCTATCAACTTTAAATGGTCACTTTTTCATTCCTCGTATCTCTCTTCATTTTTCATCTAAGGTTTTATTATTTATTTTTTTTCTGATTTTTTTCCGTCGTTTTACTCAATAATATTTTCTAACCTTCTATCAAATTAAAACGCTCTTTTTTCACCCATATATTCAATACCTTTAACCATTTTTTACCTCATTTTGTTCTATCACTTTTTAAACTTTTCATCAACAAAGTTTCTAATTCTCCAGCATCTTTACACACTGTATTTTTACTTGTATTCCTTGCATTCCTTTTCACTACATTTAATCGTCTTTTTATCACGTATTGTTATATCCCATTTTATCATCGTGGTAGCATATTCCCTTCCTACCTTTATCCTAACCATTACCATCTATTTTTATCACTTTGCATCTTCCCATTGCTCGTTTTCGTCTCTTTCATCGCTAAAGTATCAAGTTTCCGTCCCATTTAGGCCTCCTGCTTCACTGTAAACTTTCCACACGGCCTCTAGGTACCTCTACTTCGCTCCCAGTAATATTTTGTCTTTATTTCATCCCATCTCCTCGTCGCCCTGAGTCGTTAATATCAATAGCATGCAACACCATCATCCTGGAATATCTCTCTCTCTCTCTCTCTCTCTCTCTCTCTCTCTCTCTCTCTCTCTCTCTCTCTCTCTCTCTCTCTCTCTCTCTCTCTCTCTCTCTCTCTCTCTCTCTCTCTCTCTCTCTCTCTCTCTCTCTCTCTCTCTCATCCTGTTCATCAAAATTCTTCTCTTTATCCTCTTTCTTCATTGTTTTTCCTTTTCAGGTGTTGTTGTTTTTTTTTATAATTACGTTTGTGAAGTTGTTTTACTTCCTTTATTCTAAGTGTTTGCATCTCGTTTCTTTTCTTTTTTGTCTTCTTTTCATGACATCTGCGACACAAATCTATCTCTATTTTTAGTTTACGTTTCTCATTCTTTTGCTATTTTTTTTTCCTTCCACTTCTTTACTTGTTATGTTCACCTGCAAAGTGTTATTCTTTTCCGTTTGCTCTTTGTTCATTATTTTTTCCCGCGTTCTCTGCTACAAATTCCTCTTTTTTTTCTCTCTCTCTCTCTTTCTCATGACTATTTTTCTCTCTCATGCGAACTTTTTCTTTTCTTTATTCTGTTTTTTTTTTTTTTTCTCCCGCTAGCAATGTTGCAGTAACAATTAACGCATCCAGCACTTAACGACAGAACATCTCATTTCACAGCCTCTTACTTTCCTCTTTATCTCCTCCCGTCTCTGTATTCCTCCCGTCAGTCCATTCTTCCCGTCTCTCCATTCCTCCCGTCTATTCCCTCATCCAGCCCTTCTCTTCTCTTCCCTACAGCTTACGATAATAGCTACTCTTTCTCTCTCTTTCTCTTTCTCCCACCCTCTCACATGCCCGGCTCTCTCAGCCTCTCCCAGCCAGAATACAAATATGTACTGAAGTATGGAGCGAGACTGGCCATTTTCCCACCATAAATATTAATTCCCTTGTCTTTTATGTAGCGGGGATGATACAGTAATGGAGGCGTAGATTGTCCATAACGCCTCCTGGGAATACGAACTGTCGCGGGGAGGAGAGAAGCTTCTATATTGCTACCTCGTGCTGCTGGCCTGGATCGTGCGTGTGTGTGTGCGTGTCTGTGTGTGTGTGTGAGTGTGGGTGGGTGGGTGAGTTGGTAGGTGTCTCATATAATCAACACGCACATACATAAATAGGCATACATGTTTTGAGTGGTTCAAGTATGTTTTGGGTGTATTTAAGAGTGTTTTTGGTGTGTATTGGGTGTTATTTGTGTGTTTTGGGTGCATTTAGGAGGGTTGTGGGGTGTTTCGAGTGTGTTTTAGTGTGCATTGGGTGTATGTTGGGTGTTACTAGTGTGCTTTGGGCGTATTTAAGGATGTTGGCTGCTTTGAGTGTGTTTTGATATGTTTTTGGTTTTAGATTGGGTGTTACAAATGTATTCTGGGTGAATCTCTCTCTCTCTCTCTCTCTCTCTCTCTCTCTCTCTCTCTCTCTCTCTCTCTCTCTCTCTCTCTCTCTCTCTCTCTCTCTCTCTCTCTCTCTCTCTCTCTCTCTCTCTCTCTCTCTCTCTCTCTCTCTCTCTCTCTCTCTCTCTCTCTCTCTCTCTCTCTCTCTCTCTCTCTCTCTCTCGTATCCCTCAAACGTGAATTTAAGTGACCTATTTGCTCTGAGTGAGAGTACCCACGAAGGGAATGAGCGTAGAGTGATCCTGTTACACTAGGACAGGAGGAGGTGGTAGGAGGCAGCTCAAGACTTATTCTATTGCCAGTAGCAGATGCAACAGGTAAGATTCTCCACTGGTTTGCTGACGGATAGTTTAATGCTACGGCGTTATTGTTGCTTCTGCTTATTCGTTTTGTTCATATTCCTTCTTTTTCTGTTATTTGATTTATTTCTAACCTCCATATCATTTTGAATTTTATTTTTTACCTATTCTTTTGGCCTTCATATTCTATTTTCTTATATTTTTCCCACTTATAGTCTTTATTTATTATTTTCATGTCCGAATGCATTCTTGACCTTCATAGCTGTCTCTCTAATCTTATTTTAATATTTGGCTTCTATTAATCCATTTTAATCCACATTTTACCATCACTCGATTTATAACGAACTTACTTTATTTATCTAACTCAATTTAACCTTAATCCGTTGTAACTCTTTTATATAGACTCTTAAATGCTCTATATGTGCTGCCCGATCCCCCTTGTACATCCTGGATTGACTGCCCTTCATCTCTGTCTGTGTGTGTCTCTCTCTCCCTTTATAGATGGATTTATTGCCTGAAGTCATTGCCTCTCTCATAAACACGATGCTTGGCTGCCTCGTGTCTCTGTCATTCCAGGGGCGGCCTTCAGGAAATAGCTCTCCCTTCGCCCTCTCCATTGTGTCATGCAAGGATACGATGCTTTTCTTATTTCTGTCTCTCTCACGTCCGTCCTTTTTTATTTTGTTTACTATATGTTTTTCTCTTGTTGTCTTCTATATTTGTATTTTGTTTCTTCATCATTTTCTTATGTTTTTATCTTTTCTTTTACTTTTCCATATTTTTCTTTCTTATTGTTTTATTTTTTATATTCCTACATTTTTTTTCCTCCTCGCTTTTCCATTCCGTTTCTTTCTTGCCTGCTGTTTACTCGTTTTCCCTCTCCTCATTTCCCGCGCCGTCTTTTCTCTTCCTTCTTTCTCTCATTTTTCTTTTTTAACCTTGCATTTTATCAACCGCGAATTCCTCCTCCTCATTTCTTCATAGACCCTTCCTTTATTCCAAGTCCTTTCATTCCTTTCCCTTCTCCCTTCATTCTCCCTTCATTCACTTCCCCAACCTACGTGTTTTTTTGTTCCTCCCTTTGTATACACTCTCCCATTCCTTCATATTTCCCCTTGCTCTCCTCGCACGCCTTCTCTTTCAGTCTCAACGCGTCCAGTGCCTTAGCCCTCATGTTCACCCTCCCCTCCACCTGCCGCGCGCCTCCCCGTTAACCTTCTCGTCCACGTCCCGCTCTTCTAAAAATGGATGTGCGTGTTACGGGTCGGGGAGAGGTGGTGTGGTGGTGGTGGTGGTGGTGGTGAGCTAACAGGCGTGTGGATAAAGTGAGAAGGGACGGAAGGAGGGATGGAGGGAAGGAGGGAGAAAGAGGAGGGATGTAAGGAGAGAAAGTGAGACTATGCAACGCTCACGTGCCCCCATATACAAGCATACATGCATGCATACTACACACACACACACACACACACACACACACACACACACACACACACACACACACACACACACACACACACACACACACACAGGTATATAGATCTACTTTTTCACAATTGAATCACACACTAACTAAATTATGAAATGGAAAATAAATTATAAAAAAAATAAAGAAAAAAAGAACGCGATAGTTCAACAGTGAGGGAAAAAATAGAAATGAAAAAAGAAATAGCGACTAACACACACACACACACACACACACACACACACACACACACACACACACACACACACACCGCGTAGTGTAGTGGTTAGCACGCTCGACTCACAATCGAGAGGGCCGGGTTCGAGTCCCAGGGCGGCGAGGCAAATGGGCAAGCCTCTTAATGTGTGGCCTCTGTTCATCTAGCAGTAAATAGGTACGGGATGTAACTCGAGGGTTTGTGGCCTCGCTTTCCCGGTGTGTGGAGTGTGTTGTGGTCTCAGTCCTACCCGAAGATCGGTCTATGAGCTCTGAGCTCGCTCCATAATGGGGAAGACTGGCTGGGTGACCAGCAGGCGACCGAAAGGAATTACACACACACACACACACACACACACACACACACACACACACACACACACACACACACACACAAGCAGCCTTACCGAGAACACAATAGGAAGGGAGAGAATAATAATGCGTAACGAGCTCGCCATGATTTACACACAACAGGAGAGAAAAACACTGATTATTTTTGTTTCCAGTGACGACGCGAGTGACCAGCGGTGCGGCTCGTTGCTTTGACTTCCCGCGTGGCCTTTGATACCTGTGTAATAATTAATAGAATACATCACCTGTTTGCCTTTCTGGTGTTACTGTTAGTGTGTTCGTTCTCTCTGGCCACGTTGCTACAGGTGAGGGGTAATTATGAACGTACAGGGGAGTAGAGGAATGAAAGAGAACTAATTGGAGGGGTATTGAGTATAGTGGTTAAAAGAAGATATGCAAATGAGTTGTAAATATGAATAGAGATAAATAGAGATAAAAAAAAAATGGAGGGGGTGATTAGGTAAAAGTGGATGCAAATATTTGATAAAAAATGAGTATATATATAAGATAAGGAAATGAAAAGAGCAATTATAAATCAGTAAATAAAGAAAAGAAACGAAAAAATTTGTGAAAGAAAAGGGAATAGTGAAGAACGTACGAATGAAATAAAGAAAAACTTAAAAATGATATCAAGATTAATGAATATGAATGTCCAAATAGTGAGAGGGAATATGAGGGAATGTATGGAAAAAAATAATGGCTAGATGTAAAATAGAAGTAAAATTAAAAGCAAAGTGTGAAAACCTTTAGTGATTCGAATTACAACATTCTTTAATTTTCTGTCCCCTCAAAAATGCCGCGGAAAAAATGTCCCTCTGGTTATCCCTGCAAACATTCCTGTTGCCTGAAAATGTTGGACGAGCGGAAAAAAAAATAATTTACTTCAATATTTTTTCAAGCATCCATGTTACTACCTTTTTAAATAACATGCCCTCTCTCTCTCTCTCTCTCTCTCTCTCTCTCTCTCTCTCTCTCTCTCTCTCTCTCTCTCTCTGGTGGTATTTTCGTTTATTACCTTTTTATTTTAATGTCCTCCATTATATTAGCAGGACATTTAGATAGAATTAATTAGATGATAAAGGGAATATTTAAACGAAAATGGAGGTACAACTATTATAAAATTGCAAAAGAAAACGAGATTCTAAATAAGCTCAAAGCCGCGTTAACAAAATTCAGTTACAAAGAAGTAAAAAAAAATTATAACTAGTAATGAAACGAGCGAGCGAGCGAGCGAGAGAGAGAGAGAGAGAGAGAGAGAGAGAGAGAGAGAGAGAGAGAGAAAAAGAGAAAATAATAGTCTTTATATTTTTTTTTTTTTTTCTTGGGACACGCGACAGTTGCAAGTGTTATTTCTGCTGCAGGGACACACACACACACACACACACACACACACACACACACACACACACACACCACCTTCAGGAGTTTAATTTCCGAGACGCCGTTGGGCAAGAGTGAGGAAGAGTGAGAACACGTTAAGGGCGTCCGCTCATGGCCTTTTTGCGGGAAGGGGAAGGAGGAATGGAGGGGGTGAGATGGTGAGGGAAGGTGTTGAAGGGCAATGAGAGATGAAGGGGTGAGTTGGGGATGTGTAATGGGTGTGAGAGAGCAAAGGACTGCAGAGGTAAGAGGTGAGTGAATGAGTGAACGAATAGATGGGAGGAGGAGGAGGAACGCTTTTCTTGTCTATGAGAACTGACGAGGTAAGATGTAGAGTCAGAATGCACTATTTACTACTATACCCGTGTTGAGTTTAACTTGAACGGACTTTTCTTCCTCCTTTTCCTCTTCTTCTTCTTCTTCTTCTTCTTCTTCTTCTTCTTCTTCTTCTTCTTCTTCTTCTTCTTCTTCTTCTTCTTCTTCTTCTTCTTCTTCTTCTTCTTCTTCTTCTTCTTCTTCTTCTTCTTCTTCTTCTTCTTCTTCTTCTTCTTCTTCTTCTTCTTCTTCTTCTTCGTCTTCTCTTCTCCTTCCTCCTCCTTCTCCTCCTCCTCCTCCTCCTCCTCCTCCTCCTCCTCCTCCTCCTCCTCCTCCTTAATTACACGTCAAGTCAAGGATACCAACATTACCTACGCGCCACTTGATTAGGTTGCAGATTTCATTCATATTGTTCTTCTTGCCAATCTTCGCACTCAGCTCACTTTTTTATGTGTGGTGGTGTGGTTAGGTTAAATCAGGTCAGATTAGGTAATGTTTGGTGAATAGTAGTGACAGTAGAAATTTTATGGTATAGGAGAAAAGCCACGTTGATAATATGTGACACTATCGCGGTATATTTTCGACATTAACGTATCTGTAAATAAAAATACCCACATTTTGAACAGTAATAAAATGCTTAACCAGATAAGACTCCACAAACAACATTGCAGAAATAAGAACCGACACTATTCTTGTATATTTTCAACATTCAGAAAACGCAGCGGAGAAACGTAAATTTTACCCACCCGAGCTTTTACGTAACAAAAGACGCCTTGAGAGGACGTATGTTTGACGTGTGCAGCTTACAAGTGTACATTCACTAAACCAAATATTTCACTTCCACTCCAGCTGCGAAAAGCATACAACTTTTTATACTGCCATTGTTCCGGCGCTGGAAATTAATTCTCGTATTCTTTTCACCTTGAGCTCCCTAACTTTGCCTCTCTCCACCCTTAGCAGCCCATCTCTCGCACCCTACACTAGTGGAGGTATCTAGCTAACAGTATCGCCTGGCCACTGTCTCACCAGCCACTTCCTCTCATGAGATTTCCCGCACGCACGAGGCAGCCAAGCGGGACCAGACGTGCAGACTAACAAAAAGTAGTGTGGAAACATACGAGGATGGTGTCTCAGTGTGTGTGTGTGTGTGTGTGTGTGTGTGTGTGTGTGTGTGTGTGTGTGTGTGTGTGTGTGTGTGTGTGTGTGTGTGTGTTGGTTTTACATGATTTTCTTTTGAGTATATTTTCTGTTTTGATCCTTGTGAAATTTCAGAATACACACACACACACACACACACACACACACACACACACACACACACATCTCACAGTCATATTCTTAAACAGTGATTGCAAATTAATACCACATAAACTAAGCAAAGTCAACGCAACCATACGCATCCAACCAGTCAATCAGTACCTTACATTTCTAACCTTAATTTAATCACAAAATCAAGCATAGCGAGTCTTTGCAACCCAGAGCGACAGGGCAGGAACAATTCTGATCTGGCTTTATCTTGTATCGACACATGTAAGTATTTTTTTTCATGCAGGTATATAGACTACAGTTAACGTATTCGAAATGGCTCTTACTACTTACTATATGCATCGGCTTAATGTGTCAGTTCCGATCAAAGTGTAATTGAAATATAAGCTCTTGTTAATATACCATCTAGCTCTCAATATATGTGTGTCTCTATGCATGCATGTATGTATTTATTTATCTATCTATCTATCTGTATATTTTATCTATTTATTTATTTATCTATCTATCTGTCTATTTGTCTATCTATCTATCTATCTATGTATCTGTCTATCTATCTGTCTATCTATCTATAAAGAGTGTGTTAAGTCCATATTCTTCAACATTTTAGCACCTAATCTGAAATTTTTAGGTGGATGTAATGGAAGTTATTAATACTTTAAAGACCTTTTCTCATAATTCCAGTGATGTTTTTCCAAATGATTAATGAAAAAGCTTGAATACCCAACTAATTATCAAAACGCTTAATGATTTGTAACGAGCTATAGTGGATGAAAGTTATTATCGTTTTCAAGGGAGTTTTTTTCATGATTCTAGTGATAATATAACAAAATGGTTTAACCTCTTCTGTACTGGGACCTTGTGTTCTGAGTACGATTTATTCACATTAGGAAAGGTTTACGAAGATAAGATGATTACAAAATGGTTTAAATTCTTTTACTGGGACGCATTTTCACCTTGTGTTCTGAGTACGATTAGACGATTTTATTCACATTAGGAAGGGTTTACGGAGGTCAGAGGGTTAATGGCCAAAGTGTTCGCTATTTTCATCCCCACACAAGTTTCTTAAGCTGTATAAAATCACCAAAAAGTAACCGCAATGAATAGGAAACGCGTCATGGTACTGAAGGTGTTAAGTGATTAGTGGAGTAAATAACGAAACTTATCCAAACCTCTTCCAGCTTTATTTAATTAGCTGTAATGGAAGTTAATCGTATTTTTCAAGGATGTTCTAATAATTTCAGTGGTAGTTTGAGGAGTAGTACTCATGATCAATGGAAAATAATACTCCTTACTACTAAACTAACAATGTAAAGTCGTCTATTGCTCTCTCTCTCTCTCTCTCTCTCTCTCTCTCTCTCTCTCTCTCTCTCTCTCTCTCTCTCTGGCTCGAGGGAAGCTTCAACGGGTCCCTTTTGTCTCTTTTCTTCTCGTTTACATGAAATTTATTTATCCTGTCCTCCCTCACTTGTCCTCTTCCTCCTCCTCCTCCTCCTCCTCCTCCTCCTCCTCCTCCTCCTCCTCCTCCTCCTCCTCCTCCTTCTCCTTCTCCTCCAGCTCTTCCTTTTCCTACTCCTCCTCCTTCTCTTTTTCTTTCTCCTCCTGCCAAGCTAATCCAACTTCCCTTCTTTTCTCTTATTGGAACCTCACCCTCTTACCAAGTTTCAAGAAAAGCCTGATCCTCCTCCTCCTCCTCCTCCTCCTCCTCCTCCTCCTCTTCTTCAGTGATCCTTAGAAAACCCTAGCTTCGTTTTCTGAGATACCACGCTGGTCTTGATGTACAGTACCCTTCACACACACACACACACACACACACACACACACACACACACACACACACACACACACACTGTTCATTATAAGCCACGCCCTTCCGCTGCCTTACCTTCCGGACTTATTAACCCTTTCACTGCGACACGAAACAATTAACAGCACCAGAAGCAATGCGTGAAGTCTTTATTAGCGTCTACAAGAAAGTTAATTGAGAGAATACAGTTTTGCTTCTTCCTAGTTCAAAGATTAGATGTGGCTGTATTTCCATCTTCCTATGACTTGAATTCTTCTAGGAGGGAGGTTTCAAGACATTTCTCCCTTTTTCGGATCATTTTTTTTTTTTCGCAATCTTTTAGGGAACTTGCATTTGAAGTGGGTCTTTTTTTTTAGTTTTCTGTTGTCCTTGCATAAAAAAGAGCAAGATTAAAGTGGTGATTTGGGAAAAGGTGTAACAAGTGGGAGTCAAAACGTTATTCAACTCTTCCTCTTTGTATTTATTAGTGTCGTGTCTTTTACCCCTCCAGTACCGTGAAGCGTTGCCATATTCATTCTGGTTACTATTTGGTGATTTTATACGGCTTCAGAAATTCATGCGGGGGATTAAAATAGTGAAGACTGTGGCCATTAATCTTCTGACCTCCATAGACACTTCCTAATGTAAATAAAATGGTCTGATCGTTCACAAATCTCAAGGTAAAAATGTGCGCCAATATTCAAGAGGTTAACATAGCTTACCCACAAACACATTCAGATTTTAGACACACATTTCAATAACCACAAAAATATTACATGAAACACTAGGAATTCAGTTATGGATCATAATAAAGTCATTCACGCACACGCGCACACACACACACACACACACACACACACACACACACACACACACACACACACACACACACACACACACACACACACACACACACACACACACACACACACACACACGCAGAGGTAAACCACGCCCTTCAGACTCCCCATATAAGTTAATAGAAAGAACTCCTCGCCGCCAGAGAGTGGAGTGCGCAAAGCTTAGTCCAGTATTCTGAAACGCTTTGCTCTCTCACCATCACTGCTTTCCAGAGGCTCCAGTTGAAGATACTCGTGTTTTTGACCCTTTAGTACTGGGACACATTTTTACCTTGAGATTTGTGTACGATTAGACCTTTTATTGACATCAGAAAGGGTCTATGGAGGTCAGAAGATTAGTGGCCAGAATCTTCACTATTTTAAACCCCACATAAGTTTCTGAAGCTGTGTAAAATCACCAAAATAGTTTAATTTGAATGAATATGTAAACGAGTCATGGTACTAAACGTTCTGGTGATCGATTGGCAAGATTTCTAATTCATTAAAAGGAGAAACTGTCTTAAAAACCAGGCTAGTTGTCTTTGTAGTCTTGTAAGAGGAGAAGGTGTTTCTGAATACGGGCGTGAGGGCGATCCGGGTATTCTGGGGTTAAGTCGCGGAAACACACTCAAGCTGCGTCTGTTTATGTGAGGATTGTGCCGCACCGCCTCTCTGTATATTAGATCGCCATGCTTTGCTCGACGCGCCTCACTCTGATATGCATATGCGTGCTCAAGCTCTTGTATACGTACGTGGATGAATACATGATTTGCATATATATTAACTCTTTTTAGGTTTGTAAATGTTGTTGTTGCTATTTTTTCTCCAGTCCGTAAAGCGTATTTCTCTTTTTTCCTCCGGTTTATTTATGGGTTTTTTTATATATATCTTGTATTTTTTGTTAAGCGTATTTGTTTTTGTAATTTTCTGGTCTATCTTTTTTTCTAGTATTTTGGGTAATAATGCGAGTATCAGGAACAGGTAGTCTCTCTCTCTCTCTCTCTCTCTCTCTCTCTCTCTCTCTCTCTCTCTCTCTCTCTCTCTCTCTCTCTCTCTCTCTCTCTCTCTCTCTCTCTCTCTCTCTCTCTCTCTCTCTCTCTCTCTCTCTCTCTCTCTCTCTCTCTCTCTCTCTCTCTCTCTCTCTCTCTCTCTCTCTCTCTCTCTCTCTTCTCTTCTCTTCTCTCGTTCAGCCAATAACAAATATTACAGAAATCTAAGCATAGGACTGCATTTTCATCCTTATCTCCTTCCCATTTAGGCTTCCATCCAGAGTGCCTTAGTTGAATAATAATGATAACACGAAGAACAAGAACCAACGCATGAATTGACACTTTTCATTCTTACGTCTACAACATAAGCCTTTTATTGTCATTCTTTCGTCTACAACATGAGCCATCTATCCCTCAGCCCTTCCATTTTTTGCCCTCCTTAACGCTATGATTCGTACTCCTCTCAGCGTTTCATGTAGGAGTATAGTAAATTTGTATTCGGGACTCGGAAACATTGCTCGTATGACACGATATCAAAATTTCGAAGCTCTGAATTCTTCCCGAGTTTCATGTAAGGTAAATTTGTACTCGTCCTCAGATATATTGGTCATATAACGTAGTACACAGATGTAAAGGCAGACACAGAGCAGTAGAGAAGCTTGGTGAAAATGTGAGGTTTAAAAGGGATGAGGAGGATGAAGGTTTTAATAGTAAAGTTAATTAATATGTTGGAGTCAGAAAGATTCGTACTTTTAACTCACTGAACGGAAAAGCTCATAAAAAGAAGATTTAGTATTAAGTGCAAATGAAAGGACGATATATACAGTATCATATTAAATGCACAACGAAATTCTATTCAACAGACAAGAACGAAAAATTATGTTGGAGCTAAATTTTATTATGAATCCAATTAAACATGCCTCAGAGAAAATTGTACATATTACAGTTAGAAATACTTGTAACTGAAACTAAATGTAAAGGGTTAAGGTAAATGAGTAAGGTGAACATAGAGTCAACTACGATAAAGGGTCAGGAATATAAAGTTAATTAAAATAAAGGGTGAATAGAAACAAAGGGGTAGCTAAGATAAGGAGTTAAATAATGAGTTAACTAAGATAAAAGATTAACAGAAATAGAGTTAACTAAGATAAGAGACTCGAATAGATAAAGAATGAACTCAAATAAATCAATAGTTGACTAAGTAAAGGGCTAGACAAAATAAAGAGTTAATCAAAATAAAAGGTTTAGTTAAATAAAGAGAAAAAAAATATAAAGAACTAACTGAAGCAAAGGATAAAAAGAAGAAAAGCTTAAGTTAAATTCGGTATCAATTACAGGTTTTTTTTATGGAGGATTTATATGGTGACTCCCTGGCAGCCACACTCCACACCGTTCACCTGTCCACTCACCTACCGCACCTGAAGTAATCGTGCGTGGTGGCGGTGACTTGTGCGTTCACTTTGCCTGTCAGGCTCAGTGGGGCTCAAATGACGCTCAAACTTATGTGACAGACCAATTAAGCCACTCTCTCCCCGCCTGACACCTGGTTTACCTGACGGTGTGGCTTGGATTCCTCTGATGGGGTTCTCTCACCTGCCTTTTCAAGGTTCAGATACACAATTATTCACAAGATTCTGTACACGCGTCCCCATGTTTGCCTTCCATTGACAAATATGTAAACACAACACATTCTTGCACCTTTTAGACCCTTCCATTCACCTGCTGATGTTTCCAGGTATTCGTGACAACTTCCCAGCACTCGTCTCGTACCCAACTATCACTCATTCAGTCACTCTGGGTAAAGAAAACGCAGCCAAGACGCTTCATTACTCGCGTCAGAAATTAGCTTGGATTGGAAGAGACGAGCGACGCTGGAGCAGTGCAAAGGAGCGGGTCTCTAGAGCTACACTGAAGGGAAGGGACGCGAGGCAAAGGTGAAGCAATGAAAGGGACCAAGGTGTGTGTAAGGGAGGTACAAAAAAGACCAGGGTATCTCTAGCTTGTTAGGAAGGCGAGGATACTACACGAGGAAAGGGAAGTGTGGTGGTGAAGTATATACAGGAGGGGAGAAGTGGTTGAGGGTGTAACAAGAAAAGGAAGTCAAGTGTTTGGGAAGAAAAATGGTGATGATAGGAGTGAGTAAGGCAGAGGATAACTAGGTAGGAAGGATAGATATTAGAAAGGTAGTAGATATTGAGTGGAAAATTGAAGATGTTACAAAGGAAAGTGGAATGTTAAAATATACTGTACATATACTTAAAATTAAATGAAAAAGACATACTAGAAAAAATTTTAAAGAAAGTCAGCGTTCTAAAGAAAATATCAGAGAGCCAAAACAGGAAGGCAATATTGAAAAGAAACTGTGAAAAAAAGATAAAGATAAGAGTTTAGAGAGGAAAAGGAAAACATTGCCAAGAAATATTAGACGCAAAACTAAAAAGTAAAGAGAGGCTTTTAGTACGAAATATCTGAAACTGCAGGTGATGTATCAGAAGACATCTATCTGAGAAAATAAATGGAAGAGAGATGAAGGAGCCGAACGGGAATAAGGGACAGGAGGCGGAGAGAAGGAGGCGGCGGTACAAGGTTGGCAAAGTAGAGAAGTGCCAACTAACTGTGATTGATGGTGAGCGATGACAAGGAGTTGAGAGATGGATGCTGCAGACACGCCAGCTTCACCAGATATTGGACCGTATTTTGGAACGCTTTGCTCTCTCAACACGGCTATTTCCAAAGGCCATAGAGAGGATTAGCCACGTTCTTAAGAGTGTTTATTCCATTAATAACGCATGAAATTTGGTAACCTATCACTACAATAGTAAAAATGTAATGTATTAACCATCACTACGACTATTTTCAAAGGCCGCAGAGATGATTGGCCACGTTCTTAAGAGTGTATATCCAATTGATAACGTTAAAAACTGTTAATCTGTCACTACAATCGTAAATATGCAATAAAGACTTGTATCAATTCAACTAGAGCCTCTTTAATGTAACAATTATCACCACGACTGTTTTCAAAGGCCACAGACATGATTGGATCACGTTTTTAAGAGTATTTCTCTAATTAAAACGTAGAAATCTTGATAAACTGTCTGTACGTCCATAAAGACTCCCATAAAACTTCCATCACTTCAGGTAGAGCCTTTTTAATATAACGACTATCACCGCGATTATTTTCAAAGCTATAGACACAGTTAGCTACCTTCTCAAAAGTGTTTATCCTGTTAATAACGTAGTAATCTTGTTGAACTGTCTGTATCACCATAAAAACTATAAAAAAAACTCGTGTCACCTCAGCTAGAGGCTATTACTATATTCAAAGGCTATTAACAAAATTAGCCATGTTCTCAAAAGTGCTTATCCTGTTAATAACATAGAAATCTTGATCATTCGTCTCTTTAAACCATAAAAACTATTAAAACACGTGTCATTTCAGCTAATCTTTTGAATGTAACGAATATTATTACCACAACTATTTCCAAAGGCTACAGACACAACCACTTTCTTAAGAGTGTTTATCCTTTTGATAGCGTAGAAATATTGTTAATCTGCCTCTATAGCCATAAAAACATCCATAAGAATTTGCATCACTTCAGCTAGAGTCTCTTGAAAGTAACGACTATCACCATGACTGCTTTCAAAGGCTACGTTCTTGAGAGTGTTTACCTTGTTAATAAAGTAGAAATCTTATAAATTTGTCTCTACCTCCATAAAAACTATAAAACTCGTGTCACTTGAGCTAGAGTTTTTTCAATATAACGATAATCACTATTTTCAGGAGGCTATAGGCACAATTAACTATGTTCTTAAAAGTGTTTATTCAGTTAATAACGTAGAAATCTTGATAATCTGTCTCTATAACCACAGAAACTATAAAATCTCGTGTCACTTCAGTTAGAGTCTCTTCAGTATAACGACTATCACTATTTTCACACAATTAGTCACGTTCTTAAAAGTGTTTATTCAGTTAATAAAGTAGAAATCTTGTTAAACTGTCTCTACAATCACAAAAACTATAAAAACCCGTGTCACTTTAGTTAGAGCCTCTTCAGTGTGACAACTATCACTATTTTCAAAGGCCACAGACACAATTAACCACGTTCTTAAGAGTGTAGAGTGGGCTGTAGGGAAACATATGTTGATGAAGAAGAATGTATTCCTCTGCATCAACCTGTGTTTCCCTACAGCCCAGTCTTCACATTTGTCTAGTTTTCTAAGAGTTTTTATCCTATTAATAACATAGAATTCTTGTTAGACTGTCTCTACAACCACAAAAACTATGAAAATTCAGAACCTCTTGAACCTCTTGAACAAAGCTGCGTCGTGGTGGAGTGCTGCAGCATAGTATCCAATATTCAGATCGTGATGGATATCCCCCCCAGTAACCTTCTGTATTTTCCAATGGTTAATGAATTCCTCGCGCTAATTAATTCACTTGGGATATTGTCAGGTCTACGTGAGGCAACACACAGGTAATACTCGATCAGCTATAAAGAACACAAGGTTACGTCTCTCAGTGTGGCAACCTCGATATTGTGTTGATATCTGTGTGTGTTGATGTGTGTGTGTGTGTGTGTGTGTGTGTGTGTGTGTGTGTGTGTGTGTGTGTTTGTGTGTGTGTTTGTGTGTGTGTGTCAGTTGTAAAGTGTTTTTCGTGTGTTGTGTGTGAAATTCGGTACTGAAAATTATAATGTGAGGGTAAATGTGTGGTATTATTGTTTAATATTTATTCTTTGTTTCCAGACACACACACACACACACACACACACACAGAGAGAGAGAGAGAGAGAGAGAGAGAGAGAGAGAGAGAGAGAGAGAGAGAGAGAGAGACTGCCTGTTATCCCAAGGCATATGTACCATTATTTTTGTAGTGTTGGAAGTAGCTTGTTAATATTATATCTGTAATGGACTCAACCACCACCACAACCACCACCACCACCACCACCAATCAATCTGAGGCTCAAGTCAGTAAGTCTAGCCTTACCTTTGTTGGAAAAGTTACTTGACCTCTTCCTCCTCCTCCTCCTCCTCCTCCTCCTCCTCCTCCTCCTCCTCCTCCTCCTCCTCCTCCTCCCTCTCCTCCTCCTCTTCCTCTTCCTCCTCTTCTTCTTCCTCCTCCTTTTTCTCCTTATCCTTCTCTTACAAGTGTAAAAGTTGAGCTAGTGTAGTTTTTTCTTTCTTTTCCTTTCTTTCTCTTTCCTTCTTTTCGCTCCCATTTTCTTCCCTTCTCCGTTTCCTTCCGCGTCACCGTCGGAAGTTACACACGAAGAACTCCAAAACAAAACAAAAACTCTGAAATATTTCTCTTCGCCGTTTCTTCCTCCTTAACTTTACTCTCCCCGTTAATGAGTCAAGAAAAAGGAAAAAGAAAAAGAAAAAAAGAGACGCAATACTTAATCTCACCTAATTGGACGGAGTGAGTAAGATCCAAAACATTAAAAAAAAAAACCATACCTTTCTCTCTTTTTCTTTACGGACTCAATTTCTCTCACGTCACATCACCGTTTCTTCTCTTCACTCCATCTTTCGCCTTCCTTCTCGCTCACCTCCCAGCATCAGTTACCTCACCACTTCTCGAGATGCAACGAAATGTCCAAAAGGCGATTATTTCCCTAACGGAGCCTTTCATCCCGTACTTTGCGTCTTTCGGTAAAAGGTCTGCGGTGAGTCTCCTTCAAGGCCGCAGGGGAAGGAGTGGAAGACGAGGAAAGCCGAGATAGAGAGACATGAAAGGAACTGAAGACGAGAAGGACAGGAAGAAAAAGTTTGGTCTGAGAAGGCGAGGGAGATTGTACGAAGGGGAGATAAGGGGAAGGGCAGAAGGAAAGTTGGAAATGATACAGATCACTAAGAGGAGAGGCGGAAAATATGGTTAAATTGGTGGAGTGTGTTTCACAGTTTGATCTGCTGAAGTCTCTGACGAGACAGCCAGACGTTACCATACGGAACGAGCTCAGAGCTCATTATTTCCGATCTTCGGATAGGCCTGAGACCAGGCACACATCACACACCGGGACAACAAGGTCACAACTCCTCGATTTACATCCTGTACCTACTCACTGCTAGGTGAACAGGGGCTACACGTGAAAGGAGACACACCCAAATATCTCTACCCGGCCAGGCAATCGAACCCGGGTCCTCTGGTCCTGGTCGCTCTAACCACTGAGCTACCGGGTGTGTGTGTGTGTGTGTGTGTGTGTGTGTGTGTGTGTGTGTGTGTGTGTGTGTGTGTTTTCGTAGGTTAGAAGCTGTTTGATTAGTTTAGAGTGTGAATATGAGAGAGAGAGAGAGAGAGAGAGAGAGAGAGAGAGAGGGGACCGGGACCAACAATATCTCTCTCTCTCTCTCTCTCTCTCTCTCTCTCTCTCTCTCTCTCTCTCTCTCTCTCTCTCTCTCTCTCTCTCTCTCCTTCTAGCTTTCACAGGCTTCTCTTAATCCTTTAACCGTTTTCCTCCCTCCTCCTCCTCCTCCTACCAGCTTCCGTCTCACCTCTCGCCCTTAATTAAACCGTGAAGATCTCAAACCCATCCCTCTGTTCCCACGTCAATTACATTACTGCCACAAAAATGCTCTCCTCTCTCACCTTGCCCAGAGAGAGAGAGAGAGAGAGAGAGAGAGAGAGAGAGAGAGAGAGAGATGAGAGTGAGAGAGATTTATGTCACTGTAAAGGCACATCGTGAAAGTCGGTCTCTCTCTCTCTCTCTCTCTCTCTCTCTCTCTCTCTCTCTCTCTCTCTCTCTCTCTCTCTCTCTCTCTCTCTCTCTGTGAATTGAATGAATGTGGTACTGTTTGCGTGTGTGTGTGTGTGTGTGTGTGTGTGTGTGTGTGTGTGTGTGTGTGTGTGTGTGTGTGTGTGTGTGTGTGTGTGTGTGTGTGTGTGTGTGTGTGTGTGTGTGTGTGTGTGTGGGTGTGTGGGTGTGTCTATACGTGAAGGTTTCGGTACAATCAAGCAATTTGTATGCCATTTTCATTTTATTCCGTGGTCAGTGAGATACGGTAACACGAGAATGCCTTGCCTTACACACACACACACACACACACACACACACACACACACACACACACACACACACAATACAGATACACGACGACAACGAGAAAGGGGTGGAGGAGGGAGGGGGAGGAGGAGGAGGAGGAGGAGGAGGAGGAGGAGGAGGAGGAGGAGGAGGAGGAGGAGGAGGAAACAAGTAAAAGCCCCTTTCCTGTATTAAGACAAAATTGGTTTACAGAAGCGAAATAAAAAGGAAAACTCGAAACGGAAAGGAAAATTGATCATCAAGATTTCTGACTCAAACTTGGCGTTATTTTTTATAGGGAAACTTTGACATTGCTTTTTATTCATTATTATTCGTCGTGAGTGTGTGTGTGTGTGTGTGTGTGTGTGTGTGTGTGTGTGTGTGTGTGTGTGTGTGTGTGTGTGTTAGAGCGGAACCTATTGAGAGATAAATGATAATAGTATGCTCTCTCTCTCTCTCTCTCTCTCTCTCTCTTTTTTTTTTTTTTTTTTATTTAAACAAAACTTAATACAAAGGAACATGTACCCAAAGGCGCACTGTCGTGTGCTACCTATTCTAAGGGTACTACAATCTATTTCTCTACAATATTTACAAGACTTAAAAATAGATAATATACAAGATGGTCAGCATGTAAATGGAGCACTATTCGTTTCACTTCACTAGCACTATTCACGCACTGCACTACACTGAGTGTCACGTCACAAAGAGTGTCAGAGGAGTTGGCAGTGTCTGTCTCCACTTATGTGCCATCAGTTTGACACTGTGAGTGTTCATCTCCTGACGTGAGGCACCGCGGCCGTGAACAAGTTCCACATCCTGGAGACGCGTCCTGCGAAGGTGCGTTGATGCTGACACCCGTGGGATCGCGGCACCTCTACGGCGTCACCACCATTGAGCACCGTTCTCGTGCTCCGTGCGGTGACTCTTAGAGGATGACGCAGCCCTGCCAGATGTGGCACTCTTTGCACCTGTGCCTTATGGAACACTACGATCGCCGCCACGTCTCTGCGGTGTTCCAGTGAATCAAGGGGACGCTCAGGCTCTGGGTGAGGTGGTAGTGCAGCATCTACTAGCCGTATGGCGCGGCGTTGGATGCTGTCCAGTCTCCTTCTGTGTGTGGCGGCACAGGACATCCAGGAGAGAGCTGCGTATTCAAGGTGGGGCCGCACCTGTGCCTTGTACAGCAGCAGTCTCCCTTCCTGTCGAGGAAACTGGCGATCCTTCTGAGAGCGGAGATCCTGTGAGAGGCTTTCTTGGCAATGGTTTTGACATGCCTGTCAAACCTCAGCCCTCGATCCACCTCCACTCCAAGTATCTTGACGTCATCTTGGAGTGGGAGAGCAGCAGCGCCAAAAGACAACTTTCCTGCCATTGCTGCCATGGCGGCTGGGGACCGAGAGACAACCATTGCTTGTGTCTTCTCCGGCGCGAATGTCACTTGCCAGCGAGCACCCCACTCCTTTATCACTCGTAGCTGCTGATTGATGGCCTCAGCAGCCCGCCCACTGTCCTGGCGTGGATAGGTATAGGAGAGGGTGCAGTCATCAGCATAGGCCATGACTCCTGGCAGTCTCTCTCTCTCTCTCTCTCTCTCTCTCTCTCTCTCTCTCTCTCTCTCTCTCTCTCTCTCTCTCTCTCTCTCTCTCTCTCTCTCTCTCTCTCTCTCTCTCTCTCTCTCTCTCTCTCTCTCTCTCTCTCTCTCTCTCTCTCTCTCTCTCTCTCTCTCTCTCTCTCTCTCTCTCTCTCTCTCTCTCTCTCTCTCTCTCTCTCTCTCTCTCTCTCTCTCTCTCTCTCTCTCTCTCTCAAAATGGCGTCCCTTTTCCCTCTTAACTTACCTTCAAATACTGAATATGAATACACTAATGTTCTTTTATGGGGTGTGGAATTCACTTTACCCTTTAATATTCCTTGGGCTAAATGGGTTTCTGTCCGTGTTTGTTACTCTTCTCTCTTCTTTATTATTTATCCCTCTGTATATGAAGTGAGTCGCCCTTCTAAAGAATTATTTTTTTTCATTTTGTCGGTTTTTACGTATTTTTTATTTATTGTGCTTCTTGTTATGCTTGTTTTTGTTCGGCGTTCAGTTATATTTTTCTATTTCAACTTATTGTCTTATTTATTTATTTATTTTGCAGTTTGATTATTTTGTCCTGTTTCATTTCTCACCGTTATTTTTTTTTTTTATTTGAACTCTTTTTTCTAGGTAGAGTTTGTTTTCTTATTATTTCGTTCAGCATGGTACTGTTTAATTAACTGTTGAAAATCACAAATGAAAAGAATTATTTGCTGTTGTTCATTCCTTGTTTATTTTTCCTTTCCTTTTTTTCTGTGCGTATGTGGTGATTTTCTTTTTTTTTTTTTAAGAGTATGATTTTTGGCTTTATTCGACCTGGAGCCGCATGAGTAACTGATTAAAACTACGTATACATGAAATTCTTATACTTGTCATTATTCGTCTGTCTTATTTAGGTTAATCTTTTTTTATTAATCCCTTCAGTACTGGAACGCAATTTTATCATAAATTTTTGATGTTATTAGACGATTTCATTGACATTAAGAAAGGTCAGTTTTCATTCTTCGTCTGTCGTATTTTGATTAATCTTTTTTATTAATCCCTTCTGTACTGGAACGCAATTTCATCATGAATTTTTGGGTGTGATTAGACGATTTCATTGACATTAAGAAGTATCAATAGAGATCAGAGGATAAATGGGCAGTGTCTTCACTATTTTAACTCCTAACGAAGTTTCTGCAGCTGTATAAAATCATCAAATAGTAAGCAGAATAGATATGAAAAACACGTCATGGTACTGAGGGAGCTAACATTTGCCCCGTATGATTATGGTTTGGCTTAGCGCGGCAAGTAACAAATTAAAACCATAGAAGGAAGCAAGAACTCACTGATTTCACTGCCTCACCACCACCACCACAACTACCAAATCATAACACCGGGGAAGGAAAGCGGAAGTATTTAGTCTCTGGGAAAAAATATGATTATGAACAGACACGGTGGAGTTTAATTTTGTTCCATATGGGATGAATTACGACTATATTCACGTCACAGGAATGAATATTGCTTTACATAACATCACGCCATAGTTTATCACGGCGGAAGGGAAATAAATGTTGAAAGGGAGAGCAAGCGAGGATGATGACGTGATGGGAAAATGTCAAGGGTTACCTGCTATAATTATTCACTGATATGCCGCTTGTGTTCAGGTGCGTAGGTGGCTGCGGCGAGAAGGTGCTCTTGAGAAGGGGAACGAGAGAAAGTGACGGAGAAAGAAGGAAAGCAAGTGTATGTAGGAGAAGAAGAGATATTAAGTGGTGGTAGTGAGAAATGAAAGGAGAGATTGTAAGGGAGGAAAAAGGAAAGTAGGTGTCTGTGAAAGGAAGAGAGAAAGGTGGCTGTGATGGGGAGGTGCTCGTGAGAAGGAGAAGAAGACAAGGTGAGGGAGGAAGAAGGAAAACAAGTGCCTATGAAAGGAGGAGAGAAAACAAGTGTGCCAGTGGTGAGGAGGTGGTGAGGAAGGCAAGAAGAGAAGGAAAGGAAGGAAGAAAGGAAGCAAATGTCTGAGGAAGGAGGAGAGAAAGCAAGTTTGTGGTGGCTGTGGTGAGGAGGTGCTCGTGAGTAGGGAAGAAAAGAAGGTGAGAGAGAATGAAGGAAAGTAGGTATGTGCAGGAGAAGGAGAGGTGATGGAAAGGAAGGGAATGAGAGAAAGTAAGGAAGGAAGGAAAAAAGCAAATGTCTGTAGGAAGAGAGAAGAAAGCAAGTATCTGTAAGTAAAAGGAAATGAGATATAGAGAATAAGGAAACAAGATAAAAACAAACTTCACCTAACCCTAAACTTACTTAATTCAACCTAACCTAAGCTAACCAGATCAAACTAATCTAGTAACTGAAACATAACAAGATAAGAGATAACGAGACAACCACAGTCAAATCACAACCCAACTCAATTTGCTTTCTATTTGGTGATTTTATACAGTTTCAGAAACTCATGTGGGGGATTGAAATAGTGAGGGACTGTGGCTATTAATCTTCTGACCTCCTCATACCCTTCCTAATGCCAACAAAATAATCTAATCGTACATAAATCTAACAGCTCTGACTATCCAATCAGCCAACAAGAAAGAAAGCAAGTATTTATAAAAGGAGAGTGGTAAACGAGTGTGTGTGTGTGTGTGTGTGTGTGTGTGTGTGTGTGTGTGTGTGTGTGTGTGTGTGTGTGTGTAGGTGTTAGAAGGTGCGTGTCAATAGTTAACTCTGGTGAAAATTGACTGGGAGATAAAACAGGAGATGGGAAGGCCACGTCAGTTAATGAATAGGCAAAGTGACAAATGGATAAATTAAGGAGTATATTTATAAATGTGAAAGAGAATTATAGCGAAATGCTTTGTTTGGGATGGCATGGAATAGACGATAAGTGAAGAGAAGGAAGTGAAGGTGAAAATAGAAGGAAAAGGGAGCTGGTGAAGGAGGAAGGAAGACCAATGTCATGATACCTTTTCCTCTTCCTCAATTTGCGGCGCTGAAAACTCAACGAATCGACGAACTTTTGTGAGAATATAATCATGCTCAAATTTATGACACCGAAAAGAAGCGAGAAATTGGACGATCAAGCAAGAAAAATGCGTCTTAGAAATAAAAAGCGATGGTGACTTACAGGAGAGTTGAAATCCAAAACTCCTTCCTTTATTTAGTAAGATGAATTTATATTAACCCTTTCAATACCATGACGCGTTTTCATGTTCATTTTGCTTTCTATTTGGTGATTTTATACAGCTTCGGAAATTCATGAGGTGGATTATGATGGTGAGGACTATAGGTATTAATCTTCTGACCTCCTTAGACCCTTGCTAATGTCAATAAAATGATCTAATCGTACATAAATCTCAAGTGAAAAATGTGTCCCAGTATTGAAGGGATTAACCAGTTTATTTCACGTCAAGATGAACGTCAAGGAGTTTAACCCTTTACTGTCATAGTCACGCTTTACCAGTTAGAATAATGCATAACTGTTTACTTGGACACACATATGAAATAGAGAATTGGAAGTTGCCTTTCCCTTTTACTACATAATGATTCAAGGATCTAGTGTCTTGTAGTGAAGTGTTAAACATTCAACACGTAGATACTCAAGAAAATACTGTCGACTCATATGCTTTTCTCTTTTACCACATAATGAGTCAAGGTTCTAATGTTTTGCCCTGAAAGTGTTAAGCATTCAACACCCAGATGTAGGACAAAAGAGCTGTTAAAAATTCATAAACTCGTCTCTCTTTTATTGGATTTTTGTTGCCTTTCACCAGTGCCCCTCTATACACAGAAAACGTAAAATAAAATGAAGTATACAGTCCCTTCAGATCTGTGGTCAGTATTCAGAAAAACTCTGCCCTCACCATAGCTATTTTCAAAGAACACAAACGTTTAACCGGATTTTAAAGCGTGTTTCTCCTGTTTGCAATGCATAAATCATATTAATCTCTAACCAAAACCTTAAAAACACCATTAAAATCCATATAATTATAACTAAAACTTCATGAAAGTAGTGAACAGAAGCAGAAGCGTTTCAGAATTACGGTCCAATAACCGCATTTTCTCATCCTGTGATATCCATCCGTCGAGACTCCCACGGCCCGGCACAGTAGTAAGTCACACCTGCAGTACCTCAGTTTACCAATACCAGCCACCCTCAGGTACGCCTTATCGACACAGGAGGACGAACAGCTGGCAGGGTTGAGCGCCTTCTGCAGTGGCCTGGGTTCATTGCGAGGCACGATTGGTACACAGGTTGATTTGCGGCTTGAAAGGGACCGTAGTTTGACGCAGGTTGGACAAGTGAGTGATTGAGACATGGTTGATATTCAGTGTGTCGTTTTAGGCGTTATTCTAGCAAGATAGAGAGAATAGTTGAAGATGGATAACATTTTTTTCTTTTTCGTGATTATAGCAAGATGGAGAGAATAGTTGAATATGGACTACATCTTTTTTTTCTTATGCAAGAGGGGAAGCTGGCAACAGGAAATTAAAAAGAAAAGCCAACCTGATTGCCAGTTCCCTTCAAGATAAGTAGAGTTGGCCAAAAGTCTGGGACAAATGTCTTGAAACCTCCCTCTTAAAAGAAATCAAGTCGTAGGAAGGTAGAAATACATCACAAGAATATATAAGCATAAGAAAAGGAAACAATCAAACCTGCATAAAACAACAATAGCAAGAAGTTAACCTTAATTAGATACGAATGATATGAACAAGAACCTACGAAAATAAAGGAAGTCATCAGCACTATACGTAACAATCCCTTTATTGAACATTTACTCATATTTCCACTTATCACTATCCATTAATTTATCCAATCTTCTTTTAAAGCTTCGTAATGCCTCAGCACTACAATCTGTTTACTCTAAAGTGGCTCCTTAATCTCAATTTGAATGGTGTCCAAGGGAATGCGTGGTTGTCAGATCTTGATGAAAACCGTGAGCTGTCCTTGTAATAAATGCTTTGATCAACAGAAATCAAGTATTATTCACATCAAATCAATTACGTTATCAATAAGCTGCAATGTTATAAATCCAGGAGCCATTTTAGAGTAGACAGACTATAACAACCTCCTCACTCTACACAGTCCATCCATCTACCAGTTAATTCCTATAAGAGCATCAGAACTCTATAAGAACGTAAAAAAGAGGAGTGTAAAGGTCAGTTTGTGAAATTTCCAGCTTATCAGTGCGAAAGAAAGCTTACTGAAACAAATGAACATAAAAAAGTTGAAATGCTATGAAACGTATTGACCTTTTAATCTTGCAGTGAATCCAAGCAGTTCAGTAAGGATGAAAATTACCGATGCCGTTTGAAATCTCCTGTAAAACCATGTAAATCCTCTGCAATCCCTTTGTAATCCTGGAGTAGTCAGATCAGAGATTCATTAGGGAGATACAGGGAAGCATCAGTCCTTTTCGTCCACTCGTCCTCGCTCCTTGCCAGGTGAAGAGGAGTCTGAGGCTCGCAGGATATTAGTTCATTTCCTGCATTAGTCCGTCATGTATTCAAGCCGCGTCCCTTCCCCAGGCGGCGCGGGAAGGTGCTTACAGGCGCCTAATGAATTTTGCTACAAAGCGTCAGCAGGGAATAATGGAGGATATTGAGGCGAAAGTGACGGGCTGACGGACATACGGCAAGAGTGGTTCTGTTGTTGTTGATCTTATTGCTACTGCTGCTGCTGCTACTGTTACTACTGCGATTTCTGCCTCTCACGTCACTCTTTCTGTCACTGCTGCCACTAATCTTATTACTGTTATATCTATAAGTGTTTCTTTTGCTGCTGCAGTTATATTGCTACTGCTGCTACTGCTACTGCTACTACTATTGTTACTACTGCTGCTGCTACTGCTACTGCTACTACTACTACTTCTGCTTCTACTATTACTACCACTACCACCACTATCACCACTACTATTAATATTACTAATACTACCATTACCACAACTACTACTACTACAACTACTACTACTATTACATCTACCACTACCGCTACTACTACTACTACCACTACTACTACTACTACTACCACTACTACTACTACTACTACTACTACTACTACTACCACCACCACCACTACCACCACCACTACCGCTACACGTGATTCCTTTGAGGCCCAGCAGTGTAATCAGTCATCCCCGTCCTAACTCTGCACAGAAATGCCGCCTTGTGACCTAGAGACCCAACCCTTCGTTAACGCTACGGGAAACACAGACGGGGCGGAAACGACGAGATATCGAGAGCTGGTGGTGGGAAGGAGGAGGAGGAGGAGGAGGAGGAGGAGGAGGAGGAGGAAGTAGTGAAGGGTGGAGAGAGGAAACTAGTGGAAAATTGTATCACTCCAATTGAAACTCATGAAGGAAATATGGCAGTAAACTAAACATAATTTCCTCTCTTAGCCTCATTAATACTAGGACACATTTTTACCTTGAGATTTGTGTACGATTAGAGAGAGAGAGAGAGAGTGTGTGTGTGTGTGTGTGTGTGTGTGTGTGTGCTGTGAAATAATGCAATATTCACGTTCAGGTAAATGCTGCGTGTTTTTCTATAAGAGGATTTTATGTAGAACAGGACGCACACACCAGAGTATTATCGTCGTATGAAATTAAGTGTTTTCTATGAATAAATAACTAGCAATGATCAGAGTTGTAATCAGGTTGTCTCTGTATTAATTTATTCTTCAGTGATTCTTTTATTTTTTTCCCGGTTATTTTCAATCTTTCCACATTGATTAATCCGCGGCCTTAATTTCAAGGGATTTGTGATTTTATGCTTAATGTTGACGAGCAGTGATAATATTAATAACATGCATGATCAACGTAATAAATGTAGTATTGTAATTATATTAGTGACTTGTATAGTGTGTGTGTGTGTGTGTGTGTGTGTGTGTGTGTGTGTGTGTGTGTGTGAGAGAGAGAGAGAGAGAGAGAGAGAGAGAGAGAAAGTGTGTGTGTGTGTGTGTGTGTGACAATATTTTATTATATCTCCCATGATAACTATGCAAAGAATAAGATAAAACTTCCACTAACATAACGTAAGATAAATTGTACGTGCTAATTCCCATGTGTAAATGAAAATTAACTCTGACTGCAACATGTACCGCTTCACATCACTAAAAACACGGCACAGAAAATCCACACGTCATACAAGAAATAAAATCTGATAAAAGAAAACGATTGAAAGAATACAAGAATCTCATAGGTATCTCTGGGAACGAAAAGAGTAAAAAAAAAAAAAGATATTCCGATTTCTGAGCGATATCATGTAGAAGTGTGATAAGGAATAAATGTGAGGGAAGAAGAAATGTCTCAAGAATTATTTATGATTAACGAAAGACAGTCGGTTTGAGAACAAGAAAAAGAAAGGCAGGACTGAGATAGTTAAGGCAATACTCTCAATCATTCATACCTTTCTCTGGTAAACTCTGAAACTCCCTACCTGCTTCTGTATTTCCAGCAACCTATGACTTGACTTCACTTAAAAGGGAGATTTCAAGACATCCTTTATTTTTTTGGTTAACTCTCTCAGACCTGCAAGGGGACTGGCAACGAAGAGGTCCTTTTTTTTCTATTTTATGTTGCCGTTAGCCAGCTTTTCCATCTTACATAAAACACAAAAAGGAAGGGATGAGTCATGTGCAGGAAAGGGGATGCTGGAAATGGAGACGTACAAAACAAGAAGACCAAAGAGGAGACATGAATGCAGTGAAAGAAGTACAAGTGCTGAGTGTGACAGAGATACTTAGGGCATGTCAGAGAAGCAGATGAGGCGTGTGGGAAGGTGGACGCTGAAAATGGAGACCTACAAAACAGGAAGAACAAAGATGAGACACGAATGCAGTGAAAGAAGTATAAGTGCTGAATGTGACAGAGGAAGGAGCAGAAGTCAAGGAACAGTGAAGCGAAAAAGTGAGATGAGGCAGAGACAGGGAGGCGAGTTTTAGGAGCTTAGAGTACGAGTTAAAATGAAAAGGATGATCACCACCATCACCACCACCATCACCACCGCCATCACCATCACCACTAGCACCTCTATTTCCACCACCACCACGTCCGCCACGATGCCTCACTGCCCTCCTGGTGCTCATAAAGATACCTGGGAAGAGAAAGAGAGAGAGTTAGTGTGTGTGTGTGTGTGTGTGTGTGTGTGTGTGTGTGTGTGTGTGTGTGTGTGTGTGTGTGTGTGTGTGTGTGTGTGTGTGTGTGTGTGTGTGTGTGTGTGTGTCTGTCCCTGTTTGTCTGTCTGTCTGTCTGTCTGTTTGATTACTGTCTTATCACAGTAAAGTTTCCGTGGCAATAAGCAATCGAATTCAATACCAAGTGAATTAAACCGCTAATCTACTTGTCTGATAAGTTACGTGGCAGCAATTGGATCATCTTGAGAACCGAGCGTCAGTGGCAGAGAAGGGAGAGAGAGAGAGAGAGAGAGAGAGAGAGAGAGAGAGAGAGAGAGAGAGAGAGAAAGTCATATTGTACGTCAGAATAGAGGAGCAGATTGGTTTCCTGGTTTAAGACGGAGTAGCATGGATGGGAGGACAGGAAGGTTGGTGAGAGTACGAGATAGGAAAGTAGAACAGAGGTGAGGACGGTAATACAGCAGAGGAGAGCAGAGTAGAGATACTGATTGATTTGTTTTGCGGCGCTGTACCGTGGAGAAAGCAGCGGAAGGTTGAGTGTACGAGAAAGGAGAGGAGGGTAAAGTGAGAGAGAAATAAGTGGAAGTTAGGCGAGATTAGAGTGAGATTGTGAATTAATGTTTTGCAGTGGTGAATTCAGCGTAAACAGCAAATAACCATAAAAATTTGTACTTTAATATTTGGAAATCAATACTTACGCGCATTTAAGTAAAGACAACTCACTGATAATTTCATTTAGCACCATAACTTTTCGTGCAGTGCAATAAGATAAAGTCATTTTATATATACCGCCAATAGATAATACATTTATTACTTCGCTATGTGTCTGTGTAATCTAATATAAGCTTTCATACATACATTACAGTCCTACACGGAACCCCTTGTATGCATTATATTCATGGCCAAATAAAATAACATTAAATACGAAAGCCATGCCATTCATAAGCTCCATTTGTTTACTGACCTTCCCCCGCGAGTTCCCTGCATTACAACAAAATGCAACACTACCACTAGCTTTGGCACTGGCTCTTCCATAACAACGTGTACACCAGCGCCAGTGTGTGATTACCAGCAGCGTATGACAGTGACGCATCATTCTAATTTCACTGTAGCAATATAACGCCAACACCTGCACTCATTACCTCGTCCCAGCGTGTATCTGTCACCCTGTTAATTTTGGCCGAGGGTAGACCGTAGGGAGATATTAGCTTCGGGAGGTGCTTTGGAATGTGAGGTTCTTGCCGAGATGAAGGTAAAAATGTGTCTGAGTAATTAACCCCTTCAGTACTGGAACGCATATTTATCATGAATTTTTATGTGATTAGACGATTTTATTTACATTAGAAAGGATCTATGGAGGTCAGAAGATTAATGGCCAGAGTCTTCACTATTTTAATCCCCACGTAAGTTTCTGAAGTTGTGTAAAATCGCAAAAGAGTAAGCAGAATGAAAATGAAAACGCGTCCTGGTACTGAAGGGATTAATTGCCACTTGGTACGACTTTCCTTAGCTATCAATCACTCTGGGCATCTTTATTTTTTCTTCAGCCACATTCTATCTTTTAACTATGAAGAAACTGCAAAACATATTCTTTTTCTTCTCTAACTTTCTTGTACAAGCTTAGAAAGTCTTCACGCATTGCATTTGGTGGTGCTATTTGTCGCATATCAAAGTGAAAGGGTTAACTCTAGGATAAGAAGTCTTGGTTATGATTATGTGATTAGACAAGTGTTATGCTGTGATTAGACAAGAGTGTAATGATGATGTGAATAGACAAGAGTGTTATGATGATGTGGTTAGAGAAGAGTATTTTGATGATGTGATTAGACAAGAGTGTTATGATGATGTGGTTAGAGAAGAGTATTATGATGATGTGATTAGACAAGAGTGTTATGATGATATGGTTAGACAAGAATATTATGATGATGTGATTAGACAAGAGTATTAAGATGATGTGAGTGGACAAGAGTGTTATGATGTGATTAGACAAGAGTGGATCAATGTAAAAAGATTATAACATAGAACAAATCATCAAAGTCATTCTAAAAAAAATTTTTGAGACGATTTTAAAGGATTTGTATACCTTTAAAAAGACACCACAGAGAGATTAGAAATAGGGAGACAAACATGAGGGCGACAAGGAAGAGTATGAGGAGGAGAAAGGAAAAGACATCGAGGACGGTAACAGGAAAAAAGAGGAGGAGGAGGAAAAAGTAGATCGGAAGCTTTCTGTGATTGCTCTGGTTGCGTCATTATCAGTGTGTCGGCAAGTAGGTTATAAGAAACAGAGCAGCAAGGTTTTTTTAGTGATGGTGGTGGTGGTGGTGGTTGTAGTGGCTATAATAGTGACAACATTGATGCTTAAGGATTCCAATGCTTTAGTGGTGCTGGAGAGAAAAGTTATTTGTTGTTTATGATTATGATGCTAGATATTACAGGAAATTATTGATGTCAGACAAGATAAGGTTTGTTAGTTTAAGGAAAAAGTAGATAGGAAGCTTTCTGTGATTGCTCTGGTTGCGTCATTATCACTGTGTAGCAAGGTCTTTCTTAGTGGTTGTGGTGGTGATGGTGGTGGTAGTGGCGATAATAGTGACAACAGTGATGCTTAAGAATTTCAATGCTTTCGTGGTGCTGGAGAGAAAAGTTATTTGTTGTTGATGATTATGATGCTAGATATTACAGGAAATTATTGATGTCAGATATGATAAGGTGGGTTAGTTTAGTTTGGATTAGGCAAACAAGTAACAGATGAGTTTATGATAATGATAGATAATGATGGTGATGACGACTGGCGAGATGAGATGGTAATAGTTAACCCTTTCACTGTCAGACCAATTTTCTTCAACGCCTATAAATGCTGAGACATTACTTTTATGTTAAGTCCTCGTAAAGATTTTTGTAGGTTAAAAACACAAAAAATAATATCCCTCATCTTCTCTCCAGTGTCTCTATGTAAGCTGTTCAGAGAGTGGTATTCAGGTTAAGGAGAACACAACAAAAGGGTTAGAATAGCAACATTACTATTATTTGCTATCATTTTCTCTCCAGTGTCTCCTTGTAAGCTGTTCAGAGAGTGGTATTAAGGTTAAGAAGAACACAACAAAAGGGTTAGAATAGCAACATTACTATTATTTATGATGGAAACTCTGCATTGGTTTGTTATCTCTATTGTTCCTTAAATGTTGCGATAGTAGGAAGGAGGAAGCGTGTCATCTTGAGGAAATAGCAAGAAGTCTTTACTCCTTCCTTCATTTCCTGTTATGGAGTGAGAGAATATTGGCTCCTTTCTCTCTCTCTCTCTCTCTCTCTCTCTCTCTCTCTCTCTCTCTCTCTCTCTCTCTCTCTCTCTCTCTCTCTCTCTCTCTCTCTCTCTCTCTCTACACCGCGTAGTGTAGTGGTTAGCACGCTCGACTCACAATCGAGAGGCCCGGGTTCGAGTCCCGGTAAGCGGCGAGGCAAATGGGCAAGCCTCTTAATGTGTGGTCCTTGTTCACCTAGCAGTAAATAGGTACGGGATGTAACTCGAGGGGTTGTGGCCTCGCTTTTCCGGTGTGTGTTGTGTGTTGATATGGTCTCAGTCCCACCCGAAGATCGGTCTATGAGCTCTGAGCTCGCTCCGTAATGGGGAAGACTGGCTGGGTGACCAGCAGGCGACCGAGGTGAAAAAAAAGTTCTCTCTCTCTCTCTCTCTCTCTCTCTCTCTCTCTCTCTCTCTCTCTCTCTCTCTCTCTCTCTCTCTCTCTCATCGCCAGCCAGCCCTATGGTTGGATAAAAGCAAAATACTTCAGTCTAATATTAAGCCAAACAAAAATGGTGCATCTCTAATATTTCAGTATTTTCCAGCTCTGTTTTGTTTGGGCCTTTTTCCCTCCTTTCCATTTCTGTATTTCAAGTCTAAATTCTTCTCTCTCTCTCTCTCTCTCTCTCTCTCTCTCTCTCTCTCTCTCTCTCTCTCTCTCTCTCTCTCTCTCTCTCTCTCTCTCTCTCTCTCTCTCTCTCTCTCTCTCTCTCTCTCTCTCTCTCTCTCTCTCTCTCTCTCTCTCTCTCTCTCTCTCTTCTTCTCTCTTTCTTTCTCCTTTTCTTCTCTCCATCCTCCTTCCTTCGTCTTACTTCCTTACAACAATTTTCCTTTTTTCTCTCTCTCTCTCTCCCTCCTTCGACTGTTACTCCCCTTCCTCACTCCCTTTTTTTCCTCCCTCCGTCTACTTCTCCCCTTCCCCACTACTTTTCTCCCCTCCCTCCCTCCCTCTCCCCACCCTTTGTGATTCACCAAAGAGCGGAACACAATTGTGGGTCCTCAACACAAGTCTTTCACCGAAAATCGCTCCCACCACGACCAATTTCTTTCTATTATTTGCTCGAGAATTGGTTGTGGTCAGACTTGTCGCTGCCAGGGAAGTGTTCAGCTCTCTCTCTCTCTCTGTCTCTCTCTCCCTATTTCTCTACCCACCAGTCCCCTGCTCTCTCCTCCTCCAGCATATCCTTCCCTTTCCTGCTGCTACTGTTACCTTTCCTCTATTGCTTTCTCCCATACGCTCAAACTTTTCCTTTCCCTGTTCCTACTGCAACTCTCTCCCATTAGTCTTCCTCTACCCACTAAAACTTCCCTTCCTCTCCTTCTCGTCCTCGTCCTCGTCCTCGTCCTCGTCCTCGTCCTCATCCTCGTCCTCCTCCTCCTCCTCCTCCTCCTCCTCCTCCTCCTCCTCCTCCTCCTCCTCCTCCTCCTCCTCCTCCTCCTCCTCCTCCTCCTCCTCCTCCTCCTCCTCCTCCTACTACTACTACTACTACTACTACTACTACTACTACTACTACTACTACTACTACTACTAATAATAATAATAATAATAATAATAATAATGATAATAATAATAACAATAATGATAATGATAATAATAATAATAACATTAATAATAATAACAATGATAATAATAATAATGATAATAATGATAATAATAATAATAATAATAATAATAATAATAATAATAATAATAATAATAATAATAATAATAGTAATAACAATAAAAACAATAATAATAATATTAATAATAGTAATATTTCTCTCCTATTATTACTACTACTACTATTACTACTACTACTACTACTACTACTACTACTACTACTACTACTACTACTACTACTACTACTACTACTACTACTACTACTACTACTACTACTACTACTACTACTACTACCACCACCACCACCACTACCACTACCACTACTACTACCACCACTACTACTGGCTCTGCTCTGCCTTCTCACTGCTTTCCGTCCCTTACGTGATCCGGGGCGGGAATGATGATGGAGTTGGCAGATCAAACACTCTGCTATCGGCCAAAAGGGAACGCGAGGCTGGAGAGAGAGAGAGAGAGAGAGAGAGAGAGAGAGAGAGAGAGAGCTAAGATGGGAAAATTTAGATAAGTAGTGAGGTGTTGCCGAGTGAAGAGACCAGGAGGAAGGAATGTTGAGGGTCTTGAAGAAGTGAGGAGTTAATTTGAGGTTTTAAGGTAAAATCATTGTCTTTTTTACTGAAGTATGACTGTGAGGAGACGTGTGCGTGTGTGTGTGTGTGTGTCCTTAGATTTGAAACTATAGAATCTTGTTTCGTTTCGTTTGATTTCCCGCCACCCTCGAGAGAACGTCCTTCCTACTTTCAGACCGTGGCCAGAATTTGAACCCGTGTGTATTCAGAAACGCTTTGCTCTCTCACCACGACTATTTTTCCAAGGCCACAGAGATGACTAGCGGGGTTTTCAAGAGTGTTTCTCCAGTTAATAATGTAGAAATCTTGTCACTCTGCCTCTAAAACCGTAAAAACACCTGAAAAACTCATGTAGATTAAAATAAAGACTTTTTGAAATAGAGAAGGTGAAGCAGAGATGTGTTTGAGAATGAGTCTAAAGATCCCTCGGCAAATTGTTCTTCTCGTTTACTGCCAATAGGGAAGAGAAATGATGGTGGCTTACAGAAACGTGACATCTGCCTAATTTTTTAATGTGTGTTTATTCATAGACATAAGATAAAAAGAATGGCGTAGTTAAATTATTGTTTTCTTAGGTACTGTAAATGAGGAGGATGTGTGGAAGTGACTTAATTATTTGTTGCTCAGTACAGGAGCTCGTACATCTAATGACAGACGTAAAGAGAAGTGTAGAGTATAGAAAAATCATTGTTTTCATCGCTTGCGTCACTGAAAATACCGGAGAAAAATTAAAATGTGCAAGAAATATTACTTCTGATTAGTAAACGAGATTCTGTATGTGATCACAGACGATTGCTGAATAGAATATAGAAAATAGATAAATTAACGTTTTTTTTCTTTGGTTAATTGACTCTAAATACGAAAGAGGAGTAAAAGATAGCAAAAACACAAAAATAACTGTACCTAAATCAAATAACATAACATAATACAAAAAATATATAAAAATACAAAAATACAACTCTGATTGCCTTTCCATATGAACCTGAATACAAAAAACAAAGAGAAAAAGAAAAACAAAGCAGCAAAAATACATACCCTCCTAAACCATGTATGTATGTATGGCCTAGGTGGAGTTAGGTCAGCGAAAGGGAGTTTGGTAGGCAGGCGGCTTATGAAAATTCAGAAGCGGATGTTGTGTAGTGGGGTGGATGTGTAGGGCAGAGAGAGAGTGAGGAAGAGGGAGGGTTAGTTTGCGAAAATATGGGAAAAGGATATCCTCGTGTACTGGAATGTAAATGAAGGGGGAAAGGATAGGGTCTGGAATAAGAGGTGAGGTAAAGTGTATAGGTACGAGATGAAGGGATGCGAAAGGGAAGGATTTGTGATAATGTATAGAAGGGAAGTAGATGAAATAAATGTATACTGAGACATGAGGTTAACCCTTTCACTGTGATATGCAAAACTTCACAACATTAAAAGCACTGAATGATGATATCTTCATAAGCACCTATAAGGCAGAAAGAGGATGAAAAAGATAGATTTTTGCAATTTCTAGCTTGTAAAATGTTTGGTAATGTATTTGTGATAATGTATAGAAGGGGAATAGATGAAATAGATGTATAATGAGACATGAGGTTAACCCTTTCACTGCGATATGCAAAACTTCAAAGCACTTAAAAACAATGAATAACATCTTCATAAACACCAAAAAGAAAGAAAAGGGATGAGAAAAGATACATATTACAATTTCTAGCTAATAAAATGTTTGGTTATGACTACAAAAAGAGTGATTAAGGAAAGACGTGCCAAATAGCAGTCAGTGAGTTGAAAGAAACTGAAGGGATATAAAGGAGGTGATGTATGAAGCGAGAGTAGAAGCTAGTAGAATAATAATGAGATGTAAATGGAAATGTAAAAAAACTAGTACCAGTGTGTGTGTGTGTGTGTGTGTGTGTGTGTGTGTGTGTGTGTGTGTGTGTGTGTGTGTGTGTGTGTGTGTGTGTGTGTGTGTGTGCGCTAGTCTGGTTTATACATTAATTTATACATTAATAGGAGAGAAAGAGAAATCAACATCTGAGAGAGAGAGAGAGAGAGAGAGAGAGAGAGAGAGAGAGAGAGAGAGAGAGAGAAAGAGAGAGAGAGTTACATAGACACAGGCCACAACAGATCCTTTTGTGCTCACGAAAGAGATGGGGTGAGTGGTGAAGGGGGTATGAGAAGCATGGAGGTGTGGAAGAGTGACGCGAAGGAGGATGTGGAGGGAATAAGCCAGGCATATGATACACGTCAGAGGTCGCTATAGCCAATAAATACTGCCATGAAAAAAAAATACAAGTGCGGGTGGAGAAGGAGGTATGAGAAGCATAGGGGGTGTGGAAGAGTGACAGAAAGAAGGATGTAGAGGGGAATAAGCCAGGCCTATGATACACGCCATAGAAAAATTATTAAAGTGTGTCTTCTTAGAAATATAAGTAGGAAATCTGCTTCATCAGTTAGGGACTCGACTGTACATGAAGAGTGAAAAGTAGGAACAGGAAATTAGAAAAAACAACGAAAAAAAAGTGCACATTTATTCCAAACGATGAGGAAACACTGGTAATATGAAGAAGAAATTAAAAGCGACAGAAGATTAGATTAGATAAGACAGAACGTTGAAGAAATGAACGTGCAGTAAAACAACGGAAAAATTGTAAATAAAAAAATAGAAAGAAACTGAGAGAAAACAAAATAAAGACAAGAAATTCCCATCAACAAATAAATCAATAACAAGAAAGATAAAGACATGTTCAGCTAAAACATCTCATAAAAATATACAGTAGAAATGAGAAAGAAAATTAAGAGAAAAACACAAAAGAAACTCCCACCAATACCGTCGCTCATATTACATTAAGACAGACGAGATGAAGACAAAACGTTAGGGAAAGGCTAAGACAAAAGTCCCCCGAGCCAGGAATGAGAAAGGATGACCGCTACTCTCTGGGGACACACGCAACACATCACCTGACGCACTCCCAGCCAGGCGAGGGACCAGGAACACAACCCACAGTAATGGCCTCGATACACCAAGCTCCCTTTGTCTGCCTTACCTCTACACGCCAAAAGAATATGGGAAGGGTAGCTGTGTAGTAGAGAACTTTAGATATACAGAATACATCCATTGAATACTTAGTAAATGTATCGACTCAACCCACGGTAATGGATTAGATGTACACCACGCTCTCTATTTGCCTTACCTCTACACGCCAAAAGGGATGAAAAGGGTAGTTGTAAAGTAAAGAACCTTAGATATACAGAATACATCCATACAAGTCTCAGTAAATGTACGGACACAATCCACAATAATGGTCTCGATGTACCAACCTGTGTCTGTCTTACCTCTTCACGTCAGAAGAGATGGAAAGGGAAGCTGTGTAGTAAAGAACCTAAGATATACAGAATACATCCATAGAAGGCTTGGTACATGTATCGACCACAAGCTTCTTTCATCGTCTCTCCTCTCGGGGGAAAGACACGGTAAGGAAACAGAGGAAAATTGAACGTGTAATTTGAAACACTTCAGGTTATTGTTAAGTACTATTTTTTTTTTTTCAAAGTCCACACTGGGGGGCTTGATTTAATAACTACTTTTTTTTCCTGATTAATCGTGCGAAAATCTTACTAAACTATCTCTCGACTCATGAAAACCTCTATAAAACACGCAGTAACGTTAACTGTAGCATGTTAAAAGAGATCAAGGTACCATTTCAGGGACTGTTAAGCAAGAGCTCTCACAATCAGACAGTACGGATTAGATAAGATTCCGTAAGTGAGGCAGTCGAATAGCCTTTTCTCTCCTCATTGAAACACCCTCAAAACACCCGTCAGCCTATCAACCTCCACAAGAACCTTCTGAAAGTACTCGAGGCAAGAAATCTTAGCATTCAAAACGAGGCCTCGGTGTCACAAAGTTCCGGGCAAGAGTGTTGGTAAAATTTCATGCTCCTGGTAGTCGTGGAGCCTCGTGAGTCGCGGCAGCAGGGGAGCGTGGGGAGCGTTGGCAGCAAGGCTCACTATTATGATCCAGATAATCCCTTGCCGCCCGCTGCCCATCACCTCCCACCCCCCAAAGTTAAATAAATGACTGGGGCGAGATAGTGGCGGGTGACAAGAAGGATGGAAGGCCGCTGGGACGTCCAATGCTCGGGACATGTGCTGGAATGGAGCTTCTTTGTACTGCTGCTGCTGCTGCTGCTGCTGTTAGTGTTGCTACTGCTTCTGTTTCCTGGATTGGAGTGTTTGTCTTCCTGCTGTTGTTCTTGTTATTCCTTCCCTGTTGCTTCTCCTATTCCTTGTATTATTATCAGTAGTAGTAGTAGTAGTAGTAGTAGTAGTAGTTCAAGAGTTTCGAGGGTAAAAGGATACACACCACAAAAGAACTGGCGTGCATTAGATAAATATTGGTGGTGTACAGAGAGGCAGTGACAGAAGCCAGGCCTGAGGTAAGCTCAACACTGACCTGACTGCCGGTGTTGCTGGGTCACGTCACGGACTGGCCTCAGGCGTGAGATCCTCTGGGTGCAGTGCTGTGGTTAAACCAGGAACTTCCTCCTCCTCCTCCTCCTCCTCCTTTTACCGAAGAAAAAGAAGGCTTTCCAAGAACCTGCATACAGAAAATGGCAAAAATATTTGTTGGTATCATTTCTTATTCTTTACTCGTCCTTTTTATTAACATTGGCTTCTTATTGCTTACTTAGTTTTATGTATAGTAATATTTGTATCATATGTACGAAGAGAGAGAGAGAGAGAGAGAGAGAGAGAGAGAGAGAGAGAGAGTGTGTGTGTGTGTGTGTGTGTGTGTGTGTGTGTGTGTGTGTGTGTGTGTGTGTGTGTGTGTGTGTGTGTGTGTGTGTATTGGAGGGGGGGTGGGACAGTCTGCAGCTCACACCCTGCAGAGACAGTGGTGGTGGTGGTCATGATCCTCTCTCTAGTCAGTTCGTTAGCCAAGGCAGCGCTCCGTCTGTACTCAATACCCAGAAGGGAAACTCACGGAACTTAATTATGATCAGCCCATCGATAAAAGTCCCTCCTTTGCCGCAGGGAACACACTCGCACCGCGCCGCTCCTGGAATACGTGGCAGATTCTTGAAACAGATAAGATCACACCACAATGGCCGAGACAAAAACAAACGACTTTCTTCTTAGAACTTGAATGGAGCTTTTAATTAGATGGAATGATAAAGGGAGTCATTTTTCAAGACAGCTACCAGGTATGAAATATTCCATAGTTGGGTACTCAAAAAGGCTTAATTAATCATCAGGTAAACACATCAGCGGCGGTGAATTAGAAAGTCGACTCTATTCATCACTAAGAATCGGAATCACGTACATCTGATTCTCTGCTTCCTTTCATATATTACCATCTCTTCCTGTCCGACACTGTGTCCACATTTTTAGATTATTTAGTTGATATGAAGAGAACAATAACTCCCTTTGTGCCACTCAGTCAATAGCTTAACCCTTCAGTACTGGGACACATATTTCCCATGAGTTTCGAGTATGATTAGACGATTTTATTTACATCAGGAAAGGTCTATGGATGTCAAAATAGTAATGGCTAGTCTTCACTATTTTAATCCCTACGTAAGTTTCTTAAGCGTAAAATCCCCAAATAGTAAGCAGAATGGATATGAAAATGTGTCGTGGTACTGAAGGAGTTAATGCTTGAAAAAAAAATTATACAGTCAAAGAATTAAATTGTATAGAAGTATAAACTGGCCGTGGCTTGCAAGAATTAATTAAGTATACCATGAATAATAGTCATTGAAATACGTATTGATGATGTATACAGTAACAATATTCACTATCTTTACAACACCCACACACACACACACACACACACACACACACACACACACACACACACACACACACACACACACACACACACACACACACACACACACACACACACACACACACACACACACACACACACACACACACACACACACACACACACACACACACACACACACACACACACACCTGACAGGCCGCAAATTTATCTTGTCATATAAATAATAAGTTCACCACAGCTCAACCCTTTCACTGCCACACACTTTTTTCCATAATTTCCTGTCACTCTTCAAACACTTGTATCTTTATACTAAAACACGCTTATTAAATGTTTAGCCTCGACAATATAAAACAAATCCTTCACTCTCTTTTTACTGTAGCCGTCCATGCAAACTAAATGTTCTCTATTTTTCTGAATGTTACCAAAAGACGAGCATAGCAGTCAGCGAGTTAAAGAATAGATTCGCTATGGGAAGTAACAGTAAAATGATCTATAGACTCACTAAACACTTTGCCCTTTCAAACACACACGACATTTCAGAACTCATCACCTCTCCTGGATACTACTTAATCCATTATTCAGAAATGCCTTGCTCTCTTACCACCGCAATTTTCCAAGGCTACAGACGTGACAACCCAAGTTTTCAAGACAATTTTTCCTTTTCATAAACTAGAAATCTTGCCAGTCTATCACCAGACCATAAAAACACCCTTGAAAACACGAGATTTTTATCCAGAGCCTTTGGGTAGTAGTGATAGTGAGAGAACAAAGCGTTTCTGAACACGGCTCTTAACCTCTTCAGTACTGGGACGCATTTTTACCATGAGTTTTGGTATGATTGGACGATTTCATTTACATAAGGAAGTATTAATGCATGTCAGAAGATTCATGACCAAAATCCTCACTATTTTGATCTCCGCATAAGTTTCTGAAACTGAATAAAATCAATAAATAGTAAGCAGAATGAATATAGAAACTGGTTAGGTTAGGTTAGGTTAGGTTAAGTCATAGCACTGAAGGGTTAAGTACTTATTATTTTATTGAAGGGTAACCGAATATTACTCTTATACTAAATAAACTCACTACTCTTAGCAACGCACTCCTACATTACCTGGATGCCACTAGAGTCTTTATAATTGTATTGATCTCAAGGGAAACTAAACATTACTCTTACAAACTGATCGTCCATACTTCTTGTGAGTGGAAATTTAAGACGACACAGGACTCAGGTTATCGATAGGTCCTGAAACACGCCGGGGACTCCACTAAGGCGCCCAAGCAGGAACATAAACGACGGTGCTTCTGAAGGCTATTATAGAAATTTTTCCATTACCGGAGACTGATGGTGATGGAGTTCTGCTGGCTGCCTGCTCCTCTGCTTCTTCTAGTTGGTGGTGGTGGTGGTCTCGATATTAATTTCAGGCAAATGGTAAATAATCTTCTGAACGCTATTACGTCTTGCCTTCAGGAAATGTGTTTGGAATTTCATCTCTTGGGAATGACAAGCTGATTTGTTGCTGGTAATTCCACAAAAAGATGTTTTATTTGTGTGTTTTGTGAAAGGCGTGCTCTCTCTCTCTCTCTCTCTCTCTCTCTCTCTCTCTCTCTCTCTCTCTCTCTCTCTCTCTCTCTCTCTCCTCTCTCTCTCTCTCTCTCTCTCTCTCTCTCTCTCTCTCTCTCTCTCTCTCTCTCTCTCTCTCTCTCTCTCTCTCTCTCTCTCTCTCTCTCTCTCTCTCTCTCTCTCTCTCTCTCTCTTTTATTTATACAATAATACAGTAAATACAAGAGCAAGTTACATCGTACATTACATACACTTAGCAACTTTAAATAACTAAAGGGCCATTTTTAGTGTACCCTATCTAAAAGTTAAAACTCTTTAACTCTCCCGCCAACACAAAACCAGTCATTAATAGTTTTCTTAAAATCCTGCAACGAGCAGTCACTTATATCCAGCTGTGTGGCTAGAATAATGTTCCACCATCCTACGTAAGTATTCACAAACTGTCGCTGGTGGTGCCACGTTCTGCATCGGGGCTGCAGGAGTTCCTTGGGGGCGAGGGTGACAGCTCGGTGTGCACTTCAGCCAGTCGGGATGGCTGCCGGAGCGCCTCTAGATGGCTCACGTGACACACGTGCACCTTATACATAACGGTGATTCCCGCCACGTCCCTCCGGTGTTGAAGAGTGTGGAGGCATGGCTCCTGGCCGGTGTTATTGCCTTTAATGAGTCGCGCCGCCCTCTCCTGCACTTTATCTAAGAGAGCAAGGTGCGTGCGGGCCGCGCCTCCCCACGCTAGGCAAGCGTACTCCAGCGAGGATCTAACTTGAGCTTTATACAGCAGCTCTAGTCCCTCGCTGTCCAGGAGCCACGATATCCTCCTCAGAGAGGCCAGCTTCCCCGATGCCTCTCTGGCAAGCCGCTCAATGTGCGTCCTGAAGGTCAGTTCGCGGTCGTAGGTGACCCCCAGCACCTCCACCTCGTCCTGCGGCGTTAGTGTTTCCCCACTGAAGTCGAGTTGCAGGGCTGGCCTCGACCTGGAGGCAACGAGCAGCTTTGTCTTTTGCGGGGCGAATCTCACTTGCCATGCACTGCCCCAGGCGCGCTCTCTCTCTCTCTCTCTCTCTCTCTCTCTCTCTCTCTCTCTCTCTCTCTCTCTCTCTCTCTCTCTCTCTCTCTCTCTCTCTCTCTCTCTCTCTCTCTCTCTCTCTCTCTCTCTCTCTCTCTCTCTCTCTCTCTCTCTTTTTTTTTTTTTTTTATTTAAACAAAACTTAATACAAAGGAACATGTACCCAAAGGCGCACTGTCGTGTGCTACCTATTCTAAGGGTACTACAATCTATTTCTCTACAATATTTACAAGACTTAAAAATAGATAATATACAAGATGGTCAGCATGTAAATGGAGCACTATTCGTTTCACTTCACTAGCACTATTCACGCACTGCACTACACTGAGTGTCACGTCACAAAGAGTGTCAGAGGAGTTGGCAGTGTCTGTCTCCACTTATGTGCCATCAGTTTGACACTGTGAGTGTTCATCTCCTGGACGTGAGGCACCGCGGCCGTGAACAAGTTCCACATCCTGGAGACGCGTCCTGCGAAGGTGCGTTGATGCTGACACCCGTGGGATCGCGGCACCTCTACGGCGTCACCACCAATGAGCACCGTTCTCGTGCTCCGTGCGGTGACTCTTAGAGGATGACGCAGCCCTGCCAGATGTGGACTCTGCACCTGTGCCTTATGGAGGATGACGCAGCCCTGCCAGATGTGGCACTCTTTGCACCTGTGCCTTATGGAACACTACGATCGCCGCACAGGAGTGGGCCAAGAATTGAACCCTGTGGCACTGATGCCTCCACAGGCAGGGACTCAGATGTTTGTCCGTTGACAACCACCTTGAGGCTTCTGTCCTGCAGGTAATTTCCCAAGAGTCGTAGCAAGCCACCCTGGATGCCTTTAGCACGAAGCTTTTCTAGTAATCCGTTGTGCCATACTTTATCAAAAGCTCCTGCTATGTCCAAAGCAACCACTATAGTGTCCTTGCCGTCGTCGAGGGCGTCCTGCCAATGCCTGGTGAGAAGCATCATTAGGTCGGAGGTTGACCTTCCAGGTCTGAACCCAAACTGTTGGTCTGAGAGGAGGGCATTGTCCTTGAGATGGCTACACACCACCTCTGCCACGACCCTCTCAAACACTTTACCCACCACTGACAACAGGGATATGGGTCTGTAGTTTTTTGGGTCCGTCCTGGAGCTTTTTGTGTAGGAACTACTCGAGCCTCCTTCCACACTGAAGGCCAGACGTTTTCCCGTACACAAGTTGTGAAGACTTGGGTGAGAGGGGCAGCCAGTTCCTGGGAGCATCGCTTCAGCAGGTGCGGGCTGATGTCATCAGGGCCGGTGGCTTTCTGTGTGTCCAGCCCCGCAATAATCGCTTCACCTGCTGATGCGTCACCTCCACCATGGTGACAGTCTTCTCACATTGCTGGACCAGCTGAGGCGGTGGCTGCTGTGGATTCCCGACCTTCATTTTTCCAGCAAACAAGGAAGCCAGCAACTGTGCCCTCTCCTTACTGCTGGTGGCGACAGTACCGTCCTGCTTGCTGAGGGAGGGATGGATTCTTGGTGGCCAGTTCCTTGTTTGTCCTTAACAAGAGACCACCAAGTTTTGTTTCCTACGCCAGTGCCACACAGTTTCCGGCGCAGGCTTTCCTCCCACTTTTTAAGGCCCACTTGCTGGTTACCACCATCCTCCTGCATGCAGCCCTGTGCTCTCTCTCTCTCTCTCTCTCTCTCTCTCTCTCTCTCTCTCTCTCTCTCTCTCTCTCTCTCTCTCTCTCTCTCTCTCTCTCTCTCTCTCTCTCTCTCTCTCTCTCTCTCTCTCTCTCTCTCTCTCTCTCTCTCTCTCTCTCTCTCTCTCTCTCTCTCTCTCTCTCTCTCTCTCTCTCTCTCTCTCTCTCTCTCTCTCTCTCTCTCTCTCTCTCTCTCTCTCTCTCTCTCTCTCTCTCTCTCTCTCTCTCTCTCTCTCTCTCTCTCTCTCTCTCTCTCTCTCTCTCTCTCTCTCTCCCATCTTTCATGGAAGTACGAGGCATGAAGGCGGAGTGTTGGCGTTCTTTGTGTTTTCCTCCCTGTGTGCCCCGCAGTGGGAGGCCGCCCTTAGGATTATTAGTTTCCCAGTACCAAGAGAGAGAGAGAGAGAGAAAGAGAGAGATGTGGTATGAAGTATGTTCAGAAAAAGACATCTAGGCAAAATACAAATATACAAATCAATAATAACAGAGAGAAAAAAGAGATAGAAACTAAAATATACTTCTTAGAAAATGAGAGAGAGAGAGAGAGAGAGAGAGAGAGAGAGAGAGAGAGAGAGAGAGAGAGAGAGAGAGAGAGAGAGAGAGAGAGAGAGAGAGAGAGAGAGAGAGAGAGAGAGAGAGAGAGAGAGAGAGAAGAATGAGGGCAGCGCAAGACACATAAATCGCCAAAGAAAACGAGAGATAGGCCATGTATAGAAAACAGATACACCACCACCACCACCACCACCACCACAGTAACAATCTCCTGCCGTCAAAGATGAGGTACAATACAACTCCACATTTTCAAGACCAGATCCTTCTCATCCTAACCCGCGCGTGTCAGCTCACCACCGCCCCGTAACCCGCCCCGTTGTCACTGCCACGCCCCTTGGGACATTACTCATAAACACTAAAGGTACGTGTGTGTGTCCCAAGCGGCCCTGGAGCCTTGGCATGTTCCTGAGGCTTCGCTAGACGCCGAGGGACTTCCAGAGGTAAGATCAGTTAGGTTTGTGTTTGCTGCTCTCTTCCTCACTGCTTCTCTGTGTTGACTTTGAAGTTTGTATTTGTGTATTTATCTTCTTCAGTAGCATGACGCGTTTTCATAGTCATTCTGCTTACTATTTGGTGACTTAACTGACTTTATACAGCCTCAGAGACTAACGTGGGGATTGAAATAGTTAAGACTGTGGCCATTAATCTTCTGACCTCCCATACATCCTTCCTAATGCAAATAAAATCGTGTAATTGTACTAAAAATTAATGGTAAGAATGTGTCTCAGTAGTGAAGGAGTTAAAGGTGAAAATATGTCCCTCGTTTATTTTTTTTCTCAGACGTGTCTTTTTCAGGTGCATATGAAGTCTTACAGCGTTTGATTTAGTTAAATTATTGTATATTGACGTGAGGATATATATAAGTATGTGTTCTGCTATTAGGGAAAATGAAATATTGATCATGAAAGTCTCTCTCTCTCTCTCTCTCTCTCTCTCTCTCTCTCTCTCTCTCTCTCTCTCTCTCTCTCTCTCTCTCTGGGTAAAAAGAGGAAACAGCACCATGGAGTCATCTGTGAAGGGAGTGCCCGTCGCCCACAAATTGTTCTGCCAGTTTTGGGAAGTTTTACTAAATTCTGTGTCTTGCCTCTTCCTTCCCGCGCTCAGGCAGTGGTGGGACGGAGCAGGAAGGAAAATTGTAGGGATATGTGTAATGGAAATAGAATGACGTGTTAAGTTGTCTGTTTTATTGGAATTGTTATTGAATTTTATGACTTTTGTAACGGTTTATATATCCAGTTAACCCCTTCAGTACTGGGACGCATTTTACTGTGAGTTTTGTGTACAATTTGATGTTATTATTGACATTAAGAAGGGTCTATGGAGATCAGAAGATTAATGGCCACAGTATTCACCATTTTAATCTCCACATAAGTTTCTGAAGCTGTGTAAAATCACCAGAGAGTAAGCAGAATGAATATGAAAACGCGTCTTGCTACTCAAGGGATTAATGGCGTATTTCAGTGTGTATTTTGCTGGATTTTTTTTATTGATTTAAGAATATTGGATGTTATGAGGAACGCGACGGTGTATTTCGTGACTTTTTTTATTGATTTCAAAATAGTGGATGTTATTAAAAACGTGACCGATTTTCTTAGGTTCTCAGTTGTGTGTATATGTGGAGTTTAAATTTGTGATGCCGCATATATATTTTTTTCTCATACAATTTTTATATAACGTAGTGAATTATTACGAAAATGCTGAACTTTTTAATGATCTTATGTTTGGGATTTATGTTGTTTTCATTTTGATGTTTATATTTTGTTGCATTCATTTATAAGGTTACGTTCCAGAGGTATTGTCGGTGCTCTCTCTCTCTCTCTCTCTCTCTCTCTCTCTCTCTCTCTCTCTCTCTCTCTCTCTCTCTCTTCTCTCTCTCTCTCTCTCTCTCTCTCTCTCTCTCTCTCTCTCTCTCTCTCTCTCTCTCTCTCTCTCTCTCTCTCTCTCTCTCTCTCTCTCTCTCTCTCTCTCTCTCTCTCTCTCTCTCTCTCTCTCTCTCTCTCTCTCTCTCTCTCTCTCTCTCTCTCTCTCTCTCTCTCTCTCTCTCTCTCTCTCTCTCTCTCTCTCTCTCTCTCTCTCTCTCTCTCTCTCTCTCTCTCTCTCTCTCTCTCTCTCTCTCTCTCTCTCTCTCTCTCTCTCTCTCTCTCTCTCTCTCTCTGGTTCGGTCATCGGCATCAGGATAATGTATTCCAATGCACGTTTTGTTCCCGCCGAAAGAAGGAGACTTTGTCGATATTCTGAAAGTTTTTGTCTTCATACTATTCTTCCTTAATCTTATGATGTGTGTGTGTGTGTGTGTGTGTGTGTGTGTGTGTGTGTGTGTGTGTGTGTGTGTGTGTGTGTGTGTGTGTGTGTGTGTGTGTTTGGATGGGAATTTGTGCGTTTCTATGATAATATCCCAATAGAGTTATGAATTTACAATCTCTCATAACTTTTTAAGACATCCAATAAATAAATAAAAAAAAAACGTTCAAGAATATTTTAACCCCTTCACTACCAGGACGCATTTTGATATTCATTTTGCTTACTATCTGGCGATTTTATACAGCTTCGGAAACTTATACTGGGGATTACAATAGTGAAGACTCTGGCCATTAATATTCTACCCTCCAGAGACCCTTGCTGTTGCAGATAAGATCGTCTAATGGCACCCAAAACTCATGGCAAAAATACGTCCCTGTACTGAAGAGGTTACCAGATCCCGTCGAGACATTTCACTCATCAATACATCATCTCGTATTCACTGCAGGACATTCCACGTATGAAATATTTAACATCTCCTTCAGCATCGCCTTCAGATCCTCCCATGAGTCCCTCCACTGCAGAATCAACGCAAAAAAACAACACAAAACAACGGTAGTGCATCAAAAAATAGTTTCCAGATTCCGGCTAGTGAACAATGCTGATAGAATTCATTGTTTGGCCTGGAACCAGCGAGCACCCGGGTCTTCGTCTCAGCTCCTGCCGGGGACGTGACGGGGTGGGAGGGATCTGCGTCTTGGTGGAGCTGGATGGAAAGTAACTGACGCCCTCACATGTATCTTCCTGCAGAGGTTGATTTGTATGCTTATGGTGACGGATGGAGAAGGACGATATCGAAGAGGAGGAACAGCAACAGGAGAGGAAGGTGGAAGAGGAGAAAGAGGAGGAGGAAGATAGAAGAAAACAACTACGAAACTGACGACAAAGAAAAAGGAGAACAGATATAAGAAAAAGAAGAAAAGAAGGAAGAGATATTTTAGAGAAAGATGAAGAAAAGTAAGATGACTAACAATGGAAGGAGAAAAAGAAAAGCATTGTATAAAACTGGGACATACAGCACTAGACTTATTGGCCCATGTGAGATTGTTAGAAGCTGTCTCTGATAAGGAGAGATAAGAAGAGAAGAAAAAGAAAGAAAGAGGAACATGAATAATAATAATAATCAGTTTTTAGTTCTTCGTCTTACAAAAAAAGTCTTTTCTTATGATATTCAAAGAAGAAGAAAAAGAAGAAAAAAGAACATAGTAAATAAATAAGTAAGTAAATAAGTAAGTAAAGGTTTATTACCCATTAAAGATACATTCGAAAATAAACAATTAATGAAAATGAGATAAAATATAAGAAAAAGAAAAAAAAAAAGAACATAAGTAATAATGGAGTAATCAGATTTTAGTTTTTCATCTTACAAAAATAGTCTTTTCTATACGGTTCAAAGAAGAAGAAGAAAAAGAAGAGGAAGAAGAAGACAGCATGATGTAACAAGACCCAGACATGCTTTGGATCTGCCCGGGGCTGTTCTGGTCTGGTGGTGGTGGTGGTGGTGGTCCCGTGGCTGCCTCTCCATCCTTGTAGATCGTAAAAGTATTTCAGAAATTTAAATAAAAGAGAAGCACCTTTTGTCTCAAGTACAGTGGAAACTTATTTTACAGCGTACCGTATCTTGCTTTTAGTTAGTGAGTGTCGATATTTGTGGTGTGTGACGTGTATTCTGAGAGAGAGAGAGAGAGAGAGAGAGAGAGAGAGAGAGAGAGAGAGAGAGAGAGAGAGAGAGAGAGAGAGAGAGAGAGACAGCCAGACAGACAAGCACAGACACACACACATACAGAGAGAGAGAGAGAGAGAGAGAGAGAGACGCCCCTGAGGTCTCTTACTGCAGCAGTCGCTTTGTTGAAGGACGTCTTGCCTCTCTGCCTGTCTGTCTCTCTGTTTGTCCGTCTGTCTGTTTGTATATGTCCGTGTTGTGTAGGTATTGTCCGCAGGTCCCTCCCTTGAGGATACACACACACACACACACACACACACACACACACACACACACACACACACACACACACACACACACACACACACACACACACACACACACACACACACACACACACACACACACACTCTAGCCAACCATGTCATACGTAAGAAACAACTTCGTAAAAATCTTTCCTAGCGGACGTTTTTCTCCCGACAGTATCTTTTCGCCTCTCCCACACACACACACACACACACACACACACACACACACACACACACACACACACACACACACACACACACACACACACACACGACATAGCTTGTGGGTTCGCTCTCTGGTTACAAGGTTGATATTTGTTCTGTCTCGTCTCCTTTCCCCCTTTAATTAAATGTTACAGCTTTGGCCGCGCAGGAGAGGCGGCGGCCGAGGGAGAATTACTGCAAGCTGAGGATTTTTGTCTATTTCGGCAAGAAACACGAGAGAAAAGGTTAATTCTTTTTCACTCTTCCTTCTTGAGCCGGAAAGTGTTTTGGTTATCTGGAGGAAGAGAGGGAGAGGGAGTAGGAGAGAGAGAGAGAGAGAGAGGGAGAAGGGGGAGAGAGAGATCCGTCTGTTTATGACTCAATAAACATACAATCTCCTCCCCAGGATTGTGTGGTAGAAAGAGAGGTCCTCCTGACGCAGAGAGAGAGAGAGAGAGAGAGAGAGAGCAAGAAATGGTACAAACACACCCACATGACTGTAATAGTAATGTCACCAAACACCACCACCACCACCACCATCACAACACACCATACTCCACACCACAATCTTCCTTTATCACCACCACACCACAATTCCTCCCTTCCCTACAATGTCATCACCACCACCACCACCACCACCATCACCACCACCACCTCATCCTTTCCTGAGCCTCCGTCATTGTATTAGACGCATAAGACGAAAACTTTCCCCTGGTTAGTGTTCTTTTCTTGGCTTAAGTGTGAATGGAAGAAAGTATCGTGTCTCTATGGCCTTGTTATGACTGAATTATATAGGCAGTACCGGAGATATGACGCTGAGAAGAGAGTACACTGTAAAGGAGAGAGGAAGCAGGATGGGAAGATGAGAGGAATAAGGAAATGGAGAGGAAGAAAGGAAGGAGGGATAGATGTGTGAAAAATGAGCAGTGTGTGGGGATGGTAGAAATAGGAAATAGGGGTAAAAGAAAATAGGATAAGAAGAAATTATATTAGTGGTAAGAATAAGAAATAAGAAACGAAAACAGAGATAATGAAAGGAAAGTGTGTGGAAATGAAGAAAAAAAGGAAAAACAAGACACAAAAGAAATATGAGGAAAAAAATAAGAGAAAAGGAGATAAAGTTTGTGGAGATAAGAAAAATTAGATAGATAGAAAACAAAAATAAAGTTAATACTAAAAGAAAATGGAAATATATAAGGACAAGTGTGTAGTAATAGTAAATGAATAGAAAAGAGGAGAAAAAAAGGATGATGGAATAAACAACCAGAAAAAGGTTACGAAAGCATGTGATGGCAATGTACAAGGATGATAAAGAATAAGAAATGGACACAAATATAACTTGAAACGTAAATTAACCTAACTTTACGTAGTGTTGGATAAGGGAAAGATATTGGATGCTGAAATAGAAGACTACAATATAAATCTCTCTCTCTCTCTCTCTCTCTCTCTCTCTCTCTCTCTCTCTCTCTCTCTCTCTCTCTCTCTCTCTCTCTCTCTCTCTCTCTCTCTCTCATTCACCCAGCAGAGACTGATACAGAGAATTTCATTAAAGTGGAGTTTTTTTTTTTTTTAAGGCTAGAATAGAACAATATTTCACAGCAGCCTTTTTCCTGTACGTGTGTGTGTGTGTGTGTGTGTGTGTGTGTATGTGTGTGTGTGTGTGTGTGTGTGTCATCTGCGTGGAAATGACCCTGGTAATCCTACATTTGTGAAATAGAAAGTTCTCTGTTTCGTCTGTGTCTGAATTAGTCACACCAAGTAAAGGGAAAAAAAATTGCATATATACTTGGTTGAAAAGTAAATAAGAGCGAAAAAAAAAAAAAAGAACAGAATATCATTACCAGTATTTCTTTTTTTCTTTTTTCATTTCTTTTTATCATTATTCTATAGAACCAGCGAGCATGTTAAGCTGTATTCTCTCTCTCTCTCTCTCTCTCTCTCTCTCTCTCTCTCTCTCTCTCTCTCTCTCTCTCTCTCTCTCTCTCTAGTAATGTTTCAGAGCTCTCCCATGTTTTGTTTAGTATTATTTTCATTTGAACGTTTTGATGTTTCCAAATGACGAGATGGAAGCTGTTTTTTTTTTTCCAAAGCAAACGTGAATACACAAAAAAATCAGTTTAATTAGATGTGTATTTTGTCATGTAGTCTCTTGGAATTTCAGTTATTTATATTGTATGATGAGAGAGAGGACGAGGACGAGGAGGAGGAGGAGGAGGTGGAGGAGGTGGAGAGAAGGATTTGAAGGCACGAAATGAATTTATATCAACAAGGTATGGTATTTAGAGAGAGAGAGAGAGAGAGAGAGAGAGAGAGAGAGAGAGAAAAGGTAAAAATATCAGTAAAGATTTCCAGTCCCATTGTTTATTTGTCTAGTTTCTTTCTTTGTCTTGACTCAAACTAACCAGTCATTTCTTCTCTTTCCTTTTCGTTGTGCTCGTTTGAAAGTTTGCCTCTGTTTTGTTTCCTTTTTATTTTGTCTTCGCTTTTTTTTTCTTTTTTCCTCCGCTTTTCTATAAGTTTCATGTGTTTTTCCTTTGCACCTTCATCAGTACCTCGTTGTTCTGGTACTGTTTGTGGCTTTCGCTGTGTTTTCTGTTCCTCTCCTCTGTTGTGTTTATTCGTTGAATTTACTTATTTATGTTATATTCTATTTATTTGTTTTTTTTATTTGCATTCTTAATCGCTTCCTAATCGGTTTCTTTCATTTCCATTTCTTTTTACTTCTTTTCTTGTTTTTGTTTCGATGATTGGTAAAGATTTCAGACATACACACACACACACACACACACACAGAGAGAGAGAGAGAGAGAGAGAGAGAGAGAGAGAGAGAGAGAGAGATATTGACAAATAAATACAAAACTACACCGTTTCGCCATCTCAAGGTTCAGCTTTTAATACAAGAATTTTCTAAATCAAAATATTGCCAAGGAAAAGAAAGGGATAGGAAAGGAAAAATGCACTCTCTCTCTCTCTCTCTCTCTCTCTCTCTCTCTCTCTCTCTCTGAAGGGTAGAGCTCCTGAACTCAATCCCTCCATCATTCAATCAGTTTCTGTGTTTCTGCTTCAGTGAGTCGCTTCCATTTCAATGTGTCACTGATTCACCACAGCGGCAGATTACCCACAATCCCTCCCCGCCACCGACACGCCGCGCCCATCAATTGATTTATGTTTTTGTGGTGTAAGAAAATAATCCCGCGGTAATCCCCGTAATAATTCAGATCTGTTTACGCTCCTCTCTCTCAAAGTGCAGCGGGTTTTAATTAGATTGGGAAGTACTGTGTTGTGTTCCCTGTGTGTGTGTGTGTGTGTGTGTGTGTGTGTGTGTGTGTGTGTGTGTGTGTGTGTGTCTGTCTATCTGTTTGTCTGTGTCTATCTGTGTGTGTTTCACTGTTTGATCTGCTGCAGTCTCTGACGAGACAGCCAGAAGTTACCCTACGGAACGAGATCAGAGCTCATTATTTCCGATCTTCGGATAGGCCTGAGACTAGGCACACACCACAAACCGGGACAACAAGGTCACAACTCCTCGATTTACATCCCGTACCTTCTCACTGCTAGGTGAACAGGGGCTACACGTGAAAGGAGACACATCCAAATATCTCCACCCGGCGGAGGAATCGAACCCCGGTCCTCTGGCTTGTGAAGCCAGCGCTCTAACCACTGAGCTACCGGGCTGTGTGTGTGTGTGTGTGTGTGTGTGTGTGTGTGTGTGTGTGTGTGTGTGTGTGTGTGTGTGTGTGTGTGTGTGTGTGTTCATACCGGAAAGTTGTTTTGTTTAGTATGATAAATATAAAGTGCTGCATTTTCCATATATACATACAGTACACAGGGACGTTCATACATACATACATACACACGAATATATGCACACGTAATCTTTGTATTTCAACGTTCAATTTTATGCACTGTGATTTAATGTGTTGTTTCATGTTTTCCTTGTCGCAATGCATTCATACCATACACTTATTCAATAGTTTCATGCCATTCACCGTTTTCATTACATTTTTTTTCATTGCATATTATTTATCTTCTACCTACTTTATTAACCCCTTCAATACTGGGGACACATTTTTACCTAGAGATTTATGTACGGTTAGACCATTTTATTGACATTAGGAAGGGTCTATGGAGGTCAGAAGATTAATGGCCACAGTTTTCACTATTTTGATCCTCCATATTAGTTTCTGAAGCTCTATAAAACCACCAGATAGTAAGCAGAATGAATATGGAAACGCGTCATGGTCCTGAAGGGAAATAATATCATATCTCTCTTGTTCCAGCCTTGCCTCTCCCTTCCCTGCCCGCTCTACATACTGACGCTGCCAAACACTTCGCAGGAATCTTGAGTGAGTACACGCTTTCTTCACCTTGATTGTATTATGGAAATGGAAAAAATAACAGTGTAGTCTTTTCTTCTTCATACGACCTTATTCCCACTGTGTAGTAAGGTCAGCCACTCGTGTTAACTTTTCCCATCTGTTTCTATTCATTGCGTCCTCTTCTTGTCGTCAAAGATTTATTCATGTCACACTTCAGCACATCTTTTTTGGCTCGTATTCCCAAACACTTATGTGCGTCATTTCTATTTCAAAAGGCTTTATTCAAATTTACACGAGTTTTTTTTTTTAAGGTGTTTTTATGGTTCTAGAGGAAGAGTGACAAGATTTCTACATTATTAACTGCAGAAGCACTCATCAAGATCCCGCTATTCATCTCTGTGGCCCTTGAAAATAGTCGTGGTGAGAGAGCAAAGTGTTTCCAAGCAAGGTCCTTCATCTTCTTCTCTGTTTACCCACACTCCTTCTCGTAACTGGTATCCACATTGTCTTCTTCACTCGTTCTTTCTCATCTCTCTCTTCTCATGTGAATAACAGTGTAATATTGCTTTTTAAATCTAGGAAGTGTTATTGTTTTCTTGAGTGGCAACAGAGGACTCTTATTAACTTAATGTTGAGGTGAGTGAAGTGTTTTATTGTCTGTCTTGTATAACTGCTACACAAATGTTCGTCTTTATTGTCTCTTTTGGTGGCATTTTGTTCCAAGCCTTGTATTTATTATTGTAATTTTAAAAAAAGATCGAATTACCTTCCGTTTTGAATCGTTTTGGTCCTGTGTCTCCATATTTTTTCTTCAATTTTGTTCATTTATTTATTTATTTATTTTATTTATTTTTTACAGTACTAGGGGGTTTAGGAAGGGTGACCATTGCAGCAAAATGGTTTAGAAAATTATGTAAACATGGCACTTAACCTTTTCAGTACCAGGATGCGTTTTCCTATTCATTCTGGTTTCTATTTTGGCGATTTTACACAGCTTCAGAAATATATGTTGAGATTAGAATAGCAAAGACTCTGGTCATTAATCTTCTGACCACCACAGACCTTTCCTAATGCAAATAAAATCATCTAATAATACCCAAAAGGCAAGGTAAAAATGAGTCTCGGTATTGAAGGGGAAATCTAGGTTGTTATAATGTTTTCTTAGTTTCTCATGTGGTGTATGTGTGTGTGTGTGTGTGTGTGTGTGTGTGTGTGTGTGTGTGTGTGTGTGTGTGTGTGTGTGTGTGTTTGTGTTTGTGTGTGTGTTGTTTGTTCATACCGGAAAGTTGTTTTGCTTAGTATGATAAATGTACGTAGATACATAATATTGAAGTAAAGGAAGTATTTCATTGCGTACATGCTGTTATGAGAATAGAAGGAATGACTGCAATTTTGATACTTCTGTTGATTTTATTCAATGCATTTATGAAATGGTGATGGTGGTGTGTTTCTTGCTTAACATCCCCTGTGCTAAGATATTCAGGTGGTGATTTATACAATGTTTCAAGTTACTACCAGCACCAGCCTAACATTTAGTCATTCGTGTTTCTTTCCGTCGTTTTTGCATCACGTTCTCCATGCATTCCCCTTTTTCATCACTTACTCTTCATTTAAGTCAGATAATTATTCGTTTCTCTTCCACCACTACCATTTTTTCTCTGTTGGGTCACGCATTCATTTACGTTTTCTCTTATTTTTCTTTGCAGTCATACATACATTCATAAATTTTTCCTTTAAGTCAAACATACATTCATATCTTTCTTCTTTTTCCCTCATTAATATCTGCTTCGAGTCAGCCATACATCCAACACATTACCATTCATTCTTCATCTAAGTCAGTCACGCACTCATAAATCTTCCACATTCTTCCCATTAATATTTCCTGCGAGACAAGCATACATTCATAAACTTCCTCTCATTTTTTATTTCGACTCACTGGTGCTTGAATCTGCGTTGCATTGTGTGAATCAAGCGTTACGTGTCTGAGTTCCGTGACCTGGCGACTAACACTAATACACCCAAAAAAGACACATTTTTACTCCAAATCACTGTTGTTTAAGTCTGAGTTGCGTTGCGTTGCGTGAATCTAGCATTACTTCTTATCTTCTCTCCGTGACGTGGCGAAGAGCACACTACTACACGTTAAGACAGACATTTGCCACGCTAGCTGAGGGAGTCAGTCATCATACAGAAAGTCCATCCCGAAAGACGAAACTTTTCTTGTTATATGTCCCGAAGGCGAGAGGGTGGAGAGCTGGAGGGTGTGGCAAGGGAAGAGAGACAGGAAAAGGGAGAGTGTGAGGAGGTGGAATGGCACATGCTAAGAGAGAAAATGAGAGAAGGATGCGCGCTGATAGAAGATGAGGAAGAACAGAGAAGAGAGAAATAGGTTATCTTCTTTCTCTCTCACGTCTCGCTTACAACAAAGAGAGAGAGAGAGAGAGAGAGAGAGAGAGAGAGAGAGAGAGAGAGAGAGAGAGAGAGTCATTAATCTTTTTACTCTTGTTACTGCTTTGTTGATATTCAGAACACTGTAGAAAAATGTTAACGTAGACACACGGAAAGAATAAGAGGCTAATTTTACTTTTCTCTAAATTACCATAACACAAAAAGACGAAAAAAAATGTGTCTTAAAGGTTTTAAGTGATGTGGGAAAATTGTTAGAGTAAAAGACTGAAGTTAAAAACGGAGTAAGGGAAATTAAATCAGCTTAGAGGAAGTATTACAGAGAATCTTCCGTCTATAAACACGGCTTATGTCAGTAAGTAAACTGAAGGAATATGGAAAACTAGAGTAGCAGTAGGCAACGTATAACAGAGAAACTTCTACCTGTAAACACACCCTGTAAACTCCAATTAACATAAGAATGTGAAATATTATTAGTGGTTATGAAAGAAGACAGATAATGAAAGACTTATTGATAAAGAACAGGGAAAAGAAAACCAAGCACAGGAAAAGTGTAATACCTATAAACACACCTTGTGAACTTCAATTAAAGTAAAAATGGGAAATAAGAAAAAAAATGTCACACAGCAAGACGAAAAATGATAAAAGAAAACCAACTACAAGAAAAGTGTAACAGAAAAGTTTTCCACCTGTAAACACACCTTATGAACTCCAGTTAAAGTAAAGAAGTGAAATATTACTAGTACTTACGAAAAGAAAATGTCACACAGCAAGACGAAAAACGGTAAAAGAAAACCAACCAGAAGAAGAGTATAACAGAGAGGTTTTCCGCCTGTAAACACACCTTATCGACTCCAGTTAATGTAGAAAAAGTTAAATATTTTTGCTGCTTACAAAGAAAAATTATATCACACAGCAAGACAAGACGAAAAAAGAAAGAAAAGTAAACTATCCCAGGAAAAGTATAATAGATGAACCTTCCGCCTGTAAACACACCTTATGAACTCTATCTAATCAATGGGTCTAACAATAACCTAACCTTATCTGACCTTTTCCCTACTTCCTTCCTTCCTCCTGCCTCCCTCTCACCGCCCTACCTAAAACCTGCCTTTCAACCCTTCCTCACCCTCCTGCGCCGCGCCCTCTAATGCCTCGCTACGTAATTACAAAGGATCAGAAGGTTCGTGATTACTTAGCTGCGAGGAGTGCGGTGGTGGTGGTGATGGTGGTGGTGTGTGTGTGTGTGTGTGTGTGTGTGTGTGTGTGTGTGTGTGAGAGAGAGAGTGAGTGAAGGGGAGTATGTGTCTGATGGTATGTGGTAGTGAGAGAGAGAGAGAGAGAGAGAGAGAGAGAGAGAGAGAGAGAGACGTATTCAGAAACTCACCACCTCTATTTTCAAAGGCCACAGAGATGATTAGCCGGGTTTTCAAGATTGTTTTTTCCTTTTAATCATATACACTTCTTGTTAGTTTTTTCACTGATACCGTAAAAACATCCTTGAAAACACGTGTAACTTCAACTGTAGCCTTTGAAAGTGGTGAAGGTGAGGAGGTGTCGTTGTTGAGTTAATGTTACTGAGAAAGATTAAAGGGTAAGGAAAATAAGGAATAGGAATGAGAGAGAGAGAGAGAGAGAGAGAGAGAGAGAGAGAGAGAGAGAGAGAGACGTAGAAGGTATGATATTACAAGTTTACAAGAAATTACTCATTCCAAAGAAAATAACGGCAACCAAAGACACACCAGAACAAAACTACTATACATTTCAGCGGTGGACAAACGGTGCTTTTTGCAGATATCTCCTAAACGAATCGTTGGATGAGTATGATATTTCAACACACTACCTTGAACATCCGTTCGTAATTTATGGTTAACATACCACAGTGCTATATGTGTTATGTGAGGAGTTTACTGAGTGATATTACGCCTAATCCAGTCATCATATCAAAGGTGTTATACAGAATCGGACGAGTGTGGGTACTCGTCTAACCCTCCACCACCACCACCACCCTGAAGAACCCCAGACCACTCCTTCTCTACCCCAGTATCGCATGACCCTCTTCCCGCTTCCTCTTCACCCCTATTCACACCATCAGCCTTCCACCTTTGATTTTTTTCCCTATTGTAATTACATACGTATAGGTATAATAGTTACATACGTCAGTATGTACATACATATCATACATTAATAATATTATTTAATACAATTGCTGGTATATGTGGACATGAAAACCAGAGTGGGTCAAACGACCGTGAAAGCAATAGCTAATTCCGCTGTTAATGGCCGTATAGCTGGATAATAAGCAACGTATCTAACAACAAAATAATATTATATATAAACTGGACCACTTTTTATGATCAATAGGTAGACAGTACGCAATAAGAGTATCAACTTTTCCTAACAGTAGAAGGTCCAGGTCACAGGTAATTCCAGCACATCATGTTCACATGGTTGACCATAACGACTGCAAACATGGCTCTTCTATATACTACACGTAAACGTGCTGTTGTACAGTAATTATCAACGTGAACCACTTCTTGCCTTCATGAAATTGTACCATACTCGTTAATAATCATATCTATACATACACACTTACAGAACATTATAATGTATAAATACAGTGGTGGGAGAAGTAGGGAGGGACACAGGAGTGAGGGAGGCGAGGAGCTAGGGAGAGGAGAGGAGGGATAAAGAGGGGGAGAACTTCCGAGACGGGGGAGACGTAGTAGTGGTTAGGAATGGTTTGGGTGGGTGTGTGGGGGCCACACTTTCATTCGAATGTGTCAACATGACTCGTCGGCTTTGTGTTATTTTTCACGAGTAAACTCCTCACATAACACATATAGCACTGTGGTATGTTAACCATAAATTACGAACGGATGTTCAAGGTAGTGTGTTGAAATGTCATACTCATCCAACGATTCGTTTAGGAGATATCTGCAAAAAACACCGTTTGTCCACCGCTGAAATGTATAGTAGACGGAAAATACGAACATTAATGGAAATAGTAAATAAATACACGAAAAAAAAAGGAAACAGAGCAAAACTTCACAAGTCAATGCTAAAAACAAAAAAGGTAAAAAAAAATGTAAAAATCCAAAAGAGAGACAAATGAACAAACAGACTGACACAATAACGAAAACAAGGTCACCCAAACACACAGACGCCAAAACAAAATGACCCCAAAATAAACCCAGACAGAGAATCGCAAAAAATCATATAAAAAAGAAGGAAAAAAGCTACATATGCCACAGAATCTCCTTGGCAGCGAAGTTAAGTCCCCTAGGATGACAAATAAACACACTTAACATACTCAGCACGCCAATAAGACTTTACCGAGGCGAGGACAAGGAGATGATTGCACTAAGAGCCTCCTGGTTGCCGAGTGTCAAAGCTGTGTTCAGAGGTCGTGAGGCAGCAAAGCACCACGAAGCCACTTGACGATGAAACAAATATGACGACAGAGAGAGAGAGAAAGAGAGAGAGAGAGAGATTAGTCGCTCCAGGAAATTCTATAAACAACCCACCTGACCTTTCTCGCTAGTGTGGTTATTATTATTATTATTATTATTATTGTTATATTATTATTATTGTTGCTGTTGTTGTTACAGAAGCTGTATTTGAAGCTCTGAAGCTCACGGTAATAAGACGTAAGACAAAGGGATTGGTATAGTCTCTCTCTCTCTCTCTCTCTCTCTCTCTCTCTCTCTCTCTCTCTCTCTCTCTCTCTCTTCCTTCTTTGTCTCATGTCTTCCTATCAAATTACTAAGAGAAAAAAGAGAGTCGGAAAATTTTGGTAAAGCCGTCAAAACAAGGAAAGCAAATCCAAAATAACAGAAGCCACGAAGGACAAAGAGAAGACTGAAAAATATGAGAACAAAATATCTACATGAGGAAAGAGAAATTGATACAAAATCCCCCCCCAAAAAAAAAAATCAAAGAAAACGAAGAAAAAAAGGAAAAAGAAGAAAAGTTGAACGTAAGGGAAACTACCATAAGAAAATATAAAAAAAGGACACGAAAAAAGGGAAACTGTAAGGAAATGTCTCCAGGAAAGAAAAATGATAGAGAAAAATTCCGAAAAACGCGAATTCTGAGAAAACAACAGTAAGAGAAAAAAAAAGAAGGAAAGTAAGAGAGGAAAGCTATGAGAAAGTGTCCACAAGTAAAAAAAAATAAGAATTGCATAAACCAAACAAAATTTAAAGAAAACTAACGCAAAAGAATAAAAAAATAAAAAAAAGAAGCGAGAAAAACCCACAAAAAAAGTAACCACGAGAACCAAAAGAAAGAGAAATGCAAAACTAAAAACAAATCCTAACGAAACGAAAGAAATCAAAAATAGGAAAGGACTGAAAAACCTCAAAAAAATAAATGAACACCAACGCAAAAGAAGAAAAAAAAGAAGAGAATTGAAAAGGAAAGAAACAAGAGGAAAGACCCACGAGAAAGCAAACACGAGATGGACAAAAAAAAAGAAAAACAAAACTAAATAAAACCTAAACAAAACAAACATAAGAGAGAAAAAGAAAGAAAAGAGGAAACCCGAGAGAAAGCAAAGAAAAGAACCAAAGAAAAGGAAAAAAAGACAATAAATCAAATAATACCAAACGAAACGACAGCAAAAAAGAGAAAAAGAAAACGACAGCAAAGAAAAAAAAAAAGAAAACGGACCCAAAAGAAAACAGGACACATCACTCTGCCCTCAGGATTGTAAGAACGAAATCAGAGCATAAGGAACACTGATCTCTGGGTCGCTACAAGGACTGAGCCAACACCCGCCAGACAGTAACGGGCCGTAATGATCCTCGCAAAGCCTCGATGTAAACAGGCAGCAATGTAATCCAGTTAATTCAGCGGCCACCTCTGGGACGCCACGCCACCATGGTCTCTATTTTGTATCCTATCTTGTCACCTCCTCTGAAACTTGCTATTTTTGGATTTAAGTTTTTTTTTTTTTTATTCTGTACTTTTTCGTTTTCTTTTCCATTTGAGAAGTACGTTTTTTTTATTTTTTAGAATCAGGTTTTTCTTTTGTACTTTTTTTTCTTTTTTCAGTTTAGGAATGCTTGTTTTTCTGGGCTCAATCTTTTTTCTGCCCTTTTCTTCTTTTTTTTCATTTGAGAAGTACGTGTTATTATAGACTCAAGCTTTTCTGTTGTACTTTTTCTTTTTTTTCCATTTTAGAAGTGTTTGTTATTTTTTATTCAAGCTTTTTTCTATATTTTTTTGTATTGCCATTTGAGAAACACGTGTTATGTTAGAATCATGCCTTTCTTCTGCACTGTATTTTTTTTCCATTTGAGAAGTAGGATGAATCTCTAAGTATTTGGTTAAGAAAATGTCCTGTGAATGAATCGTTTATCAAGACACAACACAGGCCATCTCCCTAACCAAACGCCTTACAAACTGACATTACCAACACCTACATTTCATTTCACATTCTTTCATGGTTTCAAATATCCCAACCTAGTGATGATCAGAATAAGGCGAAATTTATTAGTGCAATGACATAAACTCTAATTTGGTGATGATGCAGATCGACACTAATTGGTAACGTTATTAACCCCTTCAGTACTGGGACGCATTTTCACCATGAGTTTTGGTTATAATTAGACGATTTTATCTATATTAAGAAGGGTTATTGAAGGTGAGACGATTAATAGCTAAAGTCTTCACTGTTTGAATCCCTGCATAGGTTCCTGAAGCTGTATAAAAGCACCAAACAGTAAACAAAAGAACTATTAAAACGGGTCATGGTACTGAAGGGATTAATAGCAGGCAACTTTATAAATAGTGCCATAGTGTTCTTGAGTGCTTTTTTCGTATTTTTTTATTTCTTCTTTCCTTACCTCTAAATTGTGTGTTTGTAGAGTCTTCCTTTCGAAGAGAAAAGAAAATGAGGAGAGTTTTGTCAGGAAAAGTATTGTTAGTTGTCTTTGTGTTCTAAAACGCGTCGTATTATCTAGGAATTTTTTTTTTTTTGCTTTACTTTACTTCCTAATTTAAAAGTGGATTAATCGAAGAGTGTGTACTATTTGTCCTTAGAGCTTTTTATTTCTCTCTCTCTCTCTCTCTCTCCTTGTATTCTAAAACGTGTCGTGTTGGTATAGTTTTTTTTTTTTTCTATTTTACTTTACTTTCAATTTCAAAATAGAATTAATCCGAACATTGTGTACTATTTGTCTTTAGAGGTCTTGCTTTTTCTTCTCTCCTTGTATTCTCAAACGTGTCGTATTGGTCTTGGAGTTTTTTGCTACTTCATTTCCATTTTAAGAGAAAGATAAAAAAAGAAAGCTCAGAGGAATATCTAGTTGGGAAAAGTAGATCCTGCCAACTGTTTTGAGACGTGCCATGCTTCTCTGCTTCTCTCCAGGACTTTTTCTCTCCTTTCCACTTTGGAGAAACAAAACATGAGGCAATTCTAAAAAGTAGATTAATCTGAAAAGTGTGTACTATTTCTCCTTAAAGCTTTTATTTTTTCTCCTCTCCTGGTGAATAGAAAAAGATTGAATTAGAAAATATGTTTGTTTTAAATGTGTATTATTTCTTGAGACATATTTCATACTTGAGAGAGAGAGAGAGAGAGAGAGAGAGAGAGAGAGAGAGAGAGAGAGAGAGAGAGAGAGAGAGAGAGAGAGAGAGAGAGAGAGAGAGAGACAAAACAGAGAGACAGAGAGACAGACAGAGAGAGAGAGAGGCAGACAGACAGAGAAAGACAGACAGATAGACAAACAGACGGACAGACACACAGACACACAGACAGACAGAAACGAAAAGAGCATAGACACAGGACAAGACCATTAAAAACTAAGTCAATACATAACACAACGTATTTCTAGGTTATACTAAAAAAAAAGTGTTAGGGGAAAGTTTTTCATATTTATGGGTGTGACCTGACGCAGTTACACGGTTCCTTCTTTTTTTAGGGTTGTGTGTAAGTTGTAGGCGCGAGGGAAGGTCAGAGAGAGAGAACAGAGACGGAGAGAGGAGAGAGGGGAGAGGGGAAAGGGAAGGAAAACAGAGTAAGACAGTTTGTTCTGCCATTACTCAAGGGACAAAAGTTTGCATCCTTACATTACGACTCCTTGAATGTGGGACAGACTGAAATATTGACTAAAAAAATATCAGAGAGACAAAAGAGATAACTGAGTGTTGGCTGCGAAACGAAAGACAAGTTGAAGTGATACGAAAAAAGGAAGATAAAAGAGAGAAAAGTGTTATATTAATGGAACCACTAGAGAGAGAGAGAGAGAGAGAGAGAGAGAGAGAGAGAGAGAGAGAGAGAGAGAGAGAGAGAGAGAGAGAGAGAGAGAGAGAGAGAGAGAGAGACAGACAGACAGACAGACAGACAGACAGACAGACAGACAGACAGACAGACAGACGGAGAGAAGTGTTATATTAACAGACAGACAGACAGAGAGAGAGAGAGAGAGACAGAGAGAGAGAGAGAGAGAGTGAGAGAGAGAGAGAGAGAGAGAGAGAGAGAGAGAGAGAGAGAGAGAGAGAGAGAGAGAGAGAGAGAGAGAGAGAGAGAGAGAGAGAGAGAGAGAGAGAGAGACGGTATTATCTTTTTTCTCTCTTTCAATCACTGTTTATTGAAGTGTCTCATTATCCACACCTAACCAATGATTTATCCTGCTTTTTTCACGCATTCGGGGAGTTTTAAGGCGACGCAATTCGTCACAAACGGCTCATGACAATTACGTTCGTTTGAAGTTGTAATTAGGAGTTTTTTTTACTCAGCCTCTCTGTGTGACATTTTATTTATAATGTTAATGTTACCCAGCTCGGTACTTTTGTGTTTAAATGTGTGTTATCTTTATGTTTTTGTTTTCTTTTTTCTTTCAGAGTTATATTTTCGTGGTTGTGGAAATGGTTTGAGTTAGCTTTGATATTTTTTTTGTTGTTATATATTTCTTGTTATCTTTCCTACTTTTACTTTTCTTTATTTTCTTTCTCGAATACCGGTATTTACGTGGATGTGGAAATTATTAGATTTAGCTTGAATATTACTAAAATTTTGTGGTTTTTCTGTATTTTCATATTGATTTCTATAAACTATGTAGATTTATCCTTGTGTGGTATTAAACTATATTACTATTTTGGTGTCACTATGAACAAGAACACTGAACAAGGAGAATTAGTCATAATATTTTGTTCACATAACTAATACTGTGTTTTTAATCACTGAATTCTACCCTGTATTGGTATCAAATTTTACTCTTATTTTCACTATGAACAAGAACACTGAACAAGAAGAACCACTTATGATATTTTGTTCACATTGCTAATACTGTGTTTTTAATCACTGAATTCTGCCTGAAGTGGTGCTGAATATTATTATAAACTTTATTTCACTTTCCACTTGGTAATTTGGTAGTAATCTTTATCCTACTCTTGGTCTCACTATATACAAGAACACTAAATAAAAAACTGTCGATATTTTGTTTACATTTCCATTATTGGGATTCTTTCCTGGAGTGGTATTGAACACTGAACTTTCTTGGCTTCACTATGAACAAGAATGCTGAACAAGAAAATCACTCATGTTAATTTATTCACGTCGCTAATACTGTTTTTATCATTGAAATCTTCCTGGAGTAGTATTGAACATCATTACACTTGACGTTTCACTTTCCACATGGTAATTTAGTAGTAAACTTCATCCTACTCTTGGTTTCACTATATACAAGAACACTAAATAAGAAAAAAAAACACTTGTGATATTTTGTTCACATCGCTAATACTGTTTTTATCATTGAATTATGCTTGGAGTGGTATTGTCGCCATAAAACTCCTGGCTTCACTATGAACAAGAACACTGGACAAGAAAATCACTCAAGTTAATTTATTCACATCGCTAATACTGATTTTAACCTTTGAATTCTACCAGGAGTTGTATTGAACATCATTACACTTGACGTTTCACTTTCCATTTGGTAATTTGGTAGTAAACTTCATCCTACTCTTGGTTTCACTATGTACAAGAACACTAAGTAAAAAAACACTCAGTAGTATTTTGTTCACGTCGCAAATACCGTTTTTTATTATTGAATTCTGCCTGGAGTGGTATTCAACATCATTACACTCTTGGTTTCACTTTCCATTTGGCAATAATCTCCCGTCGCTGTGTAATTGCCGCCGCCTCCCCCTTGCCATGAAACCCGCGGCCAGCAATCAGCAGAGAGCAACAGTTCAGACTAGGCGGAGATTACCAAGCAAGGGGACGCAACCGGGTGACACAGAAGCGCGCCTCGCCCAATGTAGCACAACTCTAGAAGGGGAATTACTCTTTACTCGATGTATTTCCTGTACGTCAATAAATTAGTGTTTTCGTATTGGATAGTTGTCATTCGAGAGCAGTTGTTTGATGCATTTCCCTTTGTTTCCTCTTGTTAAGGGATCCGAATTTGGGGAAAAAATATAAAGTGTGCGCTTTCTCACTATGTTATATGACAGTTGTTTGATGGATTTCCCTTTATTTCCTCTTGTTAAGGGATTTGAATGGAAAGAAGATAGAAAAGTTGCGGCTTTCTCACTGTATTATATGACAGTTGTTTGATGGATTTGCCTTTATTTCCTCGATTATCAAAGGATCAAGGTGAAAATTGATAGACGGGATGTTGCGCTTTATCTCAATTATTGATACGGAAAGAGGAATGATTTAGAGGACAGAAAGTAAATCGAAAGCTGGTATCTAATAAATCAATCTTCCTATTCTTTTACGATTCAAGAGTTCACATGTAGAAAGGAAGGATTATTGTAACTTACTAATGCACAATGGAGACTGAAAAAGAGCGACGAAATGTAAGAGAGAGAAATTGTTAGTTTTAAAGCATACTGGGTGAATATAAATAAGGGAAGTGAGACTTAGATAACTTAAAACATGTACAGATGGCATGTTATTATGCAGAAAGTGAAAGAAGAAAGAAGGAAAGAGGAATGGTTTAGAGAACAGAGAGTACATTGAAAGCTGGTATCTAGTTAATCAATCTCCCTATTCTTTTGCGATTCAAGAGTTCACATGTAGAGAGAAAGTATGATTATAACTTACTAATACACAATGGAGACTGAAAAAGAGCGACGAAATGTAAAAAAATAATTTGTTTTAGTTTTTAAAGTATACTGGGTGAATATAAACAAAGGAAGCGAGGCGTAGATAGCTTTTAACACGTACTGGTTAGAATGCAGAAAAATAAAAGAAGACCTAGTTGATTTTTTTATCTATAAGGAAGACTGGGAAAAGTGTACAAAATAAAACAAAACGCCTTCTTCACTTCCACTGCCTAAGAAATTGATCCGAAAAACACCTGCCATTCCATCAAGTCAGCATTGGAACACCTGACTTATGCCCGTATTCTGAAAAGCTGTACTCTCACCATCACTACTTTCCAAAGACTCTAGTTGAAGATACTCGTGTTTTTAAGGTTTTTTTTTTTTTCTTATTCTAGTGGTGGACTGGCAAGATATCCAGAATTAATATAAGGAGAAATTGTCTTCAAAAATCCGGCTATTAGTTTCTGTGGCCTTGGAAAATAGTCGTCGTGAGTTGAAGATATTCGTGATTTTAAGGGTATTTTTATGGTTATAGTGGTAGACTGGCAAGATATTTAGAATTATTATAGGAAGAAACTTGAAAATCCGACTAGTAGTTTCTGCTGCCTAGGAAAATAGTCGTTGTGAGAAGGCAAAGCATTTCTGAACACTGGCGTTAGCTATACCAACAATGCATAACGAGTGACGTCATGGAGGATGCAGCAAGGGAGAGAAAAGCATGCAGACAAAGGGTGGATGTGTGTATATATAACTTGGTGCCCCCTTGTTCACGTCATTCATGCTCCAGAATTCAGTATTTACAGAGTCGCTGTTGGGTGAAGCTTTAATGTGCATCATCAGTAATGGAGCAGCAGCAGGAAGGAGTAGTTTCCATCCCCTAGTGTCTGCCATTACTGCCGCCGGTCGGGTATTGGTAATATTGCTGCAGAGGGAGGTCGGTTGTTGCCCTTTGACTCAAGTAAAATGTGTCTGAATCCAACTCGTGCGCGGTAGTTTAGAGTTCCTGTAGCCTCGTAATGCTTTAGCTACGATGCATTGTATAGTTGTAGCCAAAGAAATTTTGTACGGATGTAGGAAGGAAGGTAGGAAAGGGAATAGGAACAGGAGGAGAATAGATTTTGGAGCCACTGAGCAAGAGATATTAGTTGAAGGTATAGAGAAAAGTAAATAAATTGTACGGTTACAGTTAGTATTGCATTAAGAAACATCCGGTTTTCATTTTTCACGCACGTTAGAGTATCCAAATGTATCTACTGGTAACGAGAAGAGTTTTCAGATACGTCGGTGTTGTGTCGCTGTTACTGTTAGTTACTCGCGCGGCTCAGTTATAGCGATTGTTACTCCAGTAAGAGGACACTTTCTGCTCCCTGAGGATGACACATTCAGGCCCATTCCATGCCGATGAGGGAGTGTTCAGGTCCGGTCTTGTGCTGCTATTTTTCTTTTTTTTTTCATGTAAGACCAAGGGCAACAAAAATAAATTTTAAAAAATAGAAAAAAGCCATACTTAGTTGCCAGTCCCCATAGAGGTCCGATAGAGTTAGCCAAAAAAACAAAGGATAGATGTCTTGAGAACTTACTTACTACTTGTGATTTTATATAGCTTCAAAAACTTATGTGAGGGATATAAATAGTGAAGACTGTGACCATTAACCTTCTGACCTCTATAGTCCCTTCCTAACGTCAATGAAATAGTCTAGTCGTTCACAAATCTCAAAGTAAAATTGCGTCTCAGTACTGAAGAGATTAAAGGAAATCAAGTCATAGGAAGTTGGAAATACAGACAAGCGCATCCGAAATCATATCATCCTGGTGAAGTATTAAGAAGTTAAGATATTAAATACTACATACTGTAATACTTAAACCAGAAAGCTTTCACTGTTATTCTATTATATACTTGCAGAGTAAGCCGAATTAATATTATCCTGATGAAATGTTCAGATCTGGTGGTATGCTACTGTTCCTAGTATTACTGTCGGAATAGACAAATACTGATTAAAAAAGAGCTCAGTTGCAGTTCCATCGTGTGCTGACAACGCATCTGAATTCAAATACTATCTATAAACGAGTTGACGTTCTGGTATTGCTACTTCCTGTGTGTGTGTGTGTGTGTGTGTGTGTGTGTGTGTGTGTGTGTGTGTGTGTGTGTGTGTGTGTGTGTGTGTGTGACATATTGAGATGCCAACATTGATGCTTTGAACGGTCACCCGTCCAAGCACGAACCAGACCAAACGTTGCTTAACCTCACTGATCGCAAGAGAAATGCTGCATTCAACGTGGTATGTCTCGATGTGTGTGTGTGTGTGTGTGTGTGTGTGTGTGTGTGTGTGTGTGTGTGTGTGTGTGTGTGTGTCTGGAAAAGCGAGGGAGAGTTGAGGTCTGGTAAGGAGCGAAGTCGATTCCTACCAGTCCTGTTGACACTTATTGGAGTAGAGAGACGTGAGGGAGAGAGTGAGGGAGAGGACGGAAGGGGCGATTAGATTCTACTGGTGACTCTGTGTGGGACGCGGGCGCCTCAGAACCCTTGTTGATGCGTCAAGGTGGTTAAGCCTCTTTTGAGACGAGGAGAAAAGAAACCTTGATGCCAGAAAGAGTTAAGTCTCACAGCCTGAACTCTCGCTTTTCATTTGGTGGAGTAAAGATTCTGTGGTGGTGATGATGGTGGTGGTGGTTGTGGTGGTGAAGGTGGTGGAGGTGGTGGTGATGGTGGTGTTTCTGTACTTTTAATTCAAGTTTGTTTTATGGGTTGTTGTATTTTTATTGCTATTGTTGTTGTTAATTGTTGTAATTGGTATTTTTTGTTGCTACGACTGGTGGTTGTCATTATTGATACTTTGTTATTATGATTATTTTTATTATTATTATTATTATTATTATTATTATTATTATTATTATTATTATTATTATCATTATTACTATTATTATTATTATCATTATTATCATTGTTATTAGTATTATTGTTATTATCATTATTATTGTTGTTGTTATTATCATAATTAGAAGCAGTAATAGTAGTAGTAGTAGTAGTAGTAGTAGTAGTAGTAGTAGTAGTAGTAGTAGTAAGAACCAGCAGCAGTAGTAAAAGCAGAAATAGTAGTTAAAGCAGAATTATTATTAGTAGTAGTAGTAGTAGTAGTAGTAGTAGTAGTAGTAGTAGTAGTAGTAGTAGTAGTAGCAGTAGTGGTAGTAATAGCAGCACTAGTAGCTGTAGTAGTAGTAGTTGTTGTTGTTGTTGTTGTTGTTGTTGTTGTTGTTGTTGTTGTTGTTGTTGTTGTTGTTGTTGTTTTACAAGTAGTAGTTTTAATATTAGTGGCAGTAGTAGTAGTAGTAGTAGCAGAAATAGTTAATGGTTGAAGTAGTAGTAGTAGTAGTAGTAGTAGTAGTAGTAGTAGTAGTAGTAGTAGTAGTAGTAGTAATAGTAGTAGAAGGAGGATGAGTACTAGTAGTAGTAGTAGTAGTAGTAGTAGTAGTAGTAGTAGTAGTAGTAGTAGTAGTAGTAGTAATAGTAGTAGTAGTAGGAGTAGTAGCAGCAGTAGTATCATTATTATCACTATCGTTATTATTATCACTTTTTTTTCCTTGACATTTTTTTCTCTGCGTCTTCATATCTGCCATAATTTTTTTCCGCACTCAAGGTAATTTTCTTTCGTTTTATAATTTTCAGCTCTTGAACAGGACTTTAAAACGTTCCCAATTCACAGTATTAGGTCTGCTTCTTGCAATTCATGTGTTATTTTGCTTTCAATCCTCTACTGTCCCTCCTTTTATCTCACTCTTCTCTCTCCCAAACCTTGAATTAACTCCTTCAGTACCATGACGCGTTTCTATATTCATTCTGCTTACTATTTGGTGATTTTATATAGCTTCAGAAACTTATGTCGGGATTAAAATAGGGAAGACTGTGGCCATTAATTTTTTTGACGTCCATAGACCCTTCCTAATGATAATAAAATGGGTTAATCGTACACAAATCTCAAGGTGGAAAAGTGTCCCAGTACTGAAGGGGTTAAACTTGAATCTATCGTAAAGCATAAGTTTCCTGTAGAAGTTTAGACATTTTAAGTATTATATATTCCTTACTGTTACTTTTTCATGTGTACTTTCCCTCAGGTGTAGATTTCCAGTGTTCTAGGAATTTTAATCATTAGTTGTCTCTAGTTGCAAATATTCAAAAAAGAACGCTGAGGTTTTACATGTTTTTCCTTTGTTCGTGTCCTTGTTCTCGTTTTTCATATGTTCTTTTTCTATTTTCTTGTTCATATTTCTTTTTTGTTAATATTCTTTTTGTTATTTTTTTGTTATCTCTATTCATCATCATTTTCTTTCTTCTTTACTTTTTTTCGTTCTTATTATTATTTTCCTTTTGCTTGCTTGATAGTCTTAACACATCGTCCTTGGTTCCCTTGCCTCCACCACCTTATCGCAGGTAAATCTTGTTCCCTGCAGTTTACGAGCTGTGGCTGTGGACGGTGGTTGAAGAGTCCTAAGAGGGTAGTGGTGGTGGTGGTAGTGGTGGTGGCGGTGGTGGTGAATTCTGCAGAACTCTGGTTTAATTTCTCATGCACTCCGCTACCTAGATTCTTAATTTTGGCCGACTTTCTCCAGGTGCGTGTGTGTGTGTGTGTGTGTGTGTGTGTGTGTGTGTGTGTGTGTGTGTTTTTCCTTTATTTCTTCATCTCTTGTCTGTCTTCATCTTCGTGTTCGTCCTCTGCGTTTTGTTTTGTTTATCTGTTTTTAGTCTGCCTCTTTCTGCTTCTGTCTGTCTGTCTGTCTGTCTATCTGTCTTTTTTTATTCATGTCTCTCTTCCCACGTGTTTCTCTTCCTTTGTTTCTGTTGTTGTTCGTTTTGTCTATGCTCTCTGTTTTCTTTGTGTATTTATGTGTCCGCATTCTCTCTCTCTCTCTCTCTCTCTCTCTCTCTCTCTCTCTCTCTCTCTCTCTCTCGCTCTCGCTCTATATGTCTGTTAGTAATTCCTATGCATATGTATTTTTCACTGTCACGTCACGAACACAACACAACGTAATGTGATTTGGTAACAGTAATCTAATTCGGGTGAGCGAGAAGAGAATTTTTAGCATATTTTTTTCTTTGTCTCATGTCACGGTTATCACTCAGTATTTATTTTGCTCAGCCTGTATCCCCAGATGAAAGGAGGTTAAGAAGTGTTTTTGTCACGTATTTCTTTGTGGTGTGTGTCGTTTGTCCTTCCGTCTTGTCGCCTCGGCATGCCTGGCTGTCACGTTTCCGTTCCCTCGAGGCGCTTATTGGTTTGCAGGAAAAAAATTGTTGTGAAAAAAGGCCTTCTAAACTCTTCTTATCTCCGTACATACTTCCCATACCTCGTACCTTTTTGTTGATTTTAAGGAATGTCATTTTATCCCCTCTCTTTAATCTCGTTTACTTTTTAGGCCACCATCATTTACATAGAAACGCCTGAAAAAACAAAAGAGATATTTCGAGACGAGGAAAGGCGAACCTGAACCAACAAAGTGAGTCACATTAGCATCCGATCTCTTTACAACGCTCAAAATACAAAAATTACTAAAAGTCCCACATAACGTTATAAGTTAGGGAGAAGCAATAACTTAAAAACCTAAACTTTTAACACAAGAAACTGAGCCAATAAAGAATCACATGTGCCTGCGATCTCTTAACGTTGTTCGGAATACTAAAGAAGGTAAAAAAAAAAGATGGTTCTAAATCCGGATATGAATATCTTAAGAGTTACAAAAACTTTTCAAGCAATAAAATCAACTTAGTCCCTGAGGTGAGACGGGACCAGACACACGTACGTACCTTAAAACAAGTGAAGGCACAAAACCATCCTGAGAAACAACAGGGAAAGAAATACACCGAAGAAGAAAAAAAGGGGGGAAGGCTGAATAAAATAGATAAAACTGTATGATGAGGAAGATAAGGAGACACATGTGCTTACTTTAAAAGAGGTGAAGCTACAAAACTGTCACGGGAAAGAACGGGGAAAGAAATAAACCCAGAAATAAAAGGGAAAAGGGAACATTGAATAAAAAGAATAAAAAAAAAACGATAGAGATGATGACAATGAGAAGGAGACAAACGTGCACAGAAGAACGTAGAAGGACCAGGTAAAGAAATGAACATAAGTGTAGTGAAAAACGGAAGTGAATCGAGGAAAATAAGAAAAAGAATGAAAAGGAGAAAGACACGAATAAATACGAAACAGTCCCAAGGAAGGAGGAAAGGAGTGAACAGTGAGGAGAAAGAGAGTAAGAATAAAGACAAAAGTTTGATAGAAAGAAAAGTGTAGGAAAACGAGGAGGAAGAAATGGAGGAAAATAAACAAAGACACGACAGGAGAAAAAGTGACCGAAAGAGAAGAAGGTAAAAGTCTAGAGAAAGAATGAAGATAAACAAAAACAAGACGATGAAGAAAAAAATAAACAAAAGGAAAACAGAGAAAAAAAAGACGAGAAAGAAGAAAAAATGCATAAACAGAGAAAAGAAAAATTACAAAAGAGAAAACGAAGAAAAGCGACGCGGAAAGAGAAAGATAACTAAATACACAAAACTGTCCCACATCTTAGACGTTTCAAATTTCATTCCTGACGTCCCATCTCACCCGTGTGGCGGCAGCAGAGTCCTATACAGCTGTAAGGACGTCATGAGGCGGCGTGTTAGTAAGATTTCCGCCTCTATGCACGCCGCCAGCAATAAGGTCCACGCTCACGATGTAATGTAGCGGAGTAGCGACCAAAAGAGGCGATAAGTTAGAAGGCGCGGCGCATTATAGTGGTTAACGAGCGTGCGCCTTTAAGAAACAGTCTCGCCCGTGTGTCAGCGTCCTCGTTTGGCGGTGAGAGGCCCTGGGAGTTGTCCTCGCTCTCCTTACCCGCAAGGACACTCACGCCACCACCACCACCACCACCACCACCACCATTGTTAGACACCTGCATCACCGCTATTTCCTTTACCATCTCCACCACCACACTACTACCACTAATGACAACAACTACAACTATTGCATCTAAAACAACTACAGCTACAACAACAACTGCTACTGCTACTGCTACTGCTGCTGCGACTGCTACTGTTACTACTACTACGACTACTGCTACTACTTCTTCTTCTTCTTCTTCTTCTTCTTCTTCTTCTTCTTCTTCTTCTTCTTCTTCTTCTTCTTCTTCTTCTTCTTCTTCTTCTTCTTCTTCTTCTTCTTCTTCTTCTTCTTCTTCTTCTTCTTCTTCTTCTTCTTCTTCTTCTTCTTCTTCTTCTTCTTCTTCTTCTTCTTCTTCTTCTATTAGTATTACTATTACTACTACTACTACTACTACTACTACTACTACTACTACTACTACTACTACTACTACTACTACTACTACTACTACTACTACAACAACAACAACTACTACTACTACTACTACTACTACTACTACTACTACTACTACTACTACTACTACTACTACTACTACTACTACTATTTTTCCCCTCCTTCTTTTCTCACACCTAAAGACCTTAACTTTCCTACTCTTCAAATTAGGAAAAAGCAGATACATGTATTTCAACCCCCCACCCGTCATCTCTACTTTCTAATCTCAATCACCCGTGAAGCAAAATATAAACCAGGCGAAGAATTATAACATCAGCCAACGCGAAAGAAAAACACAATTTACCCTTTCTAGAGAGGAAAACATAATGTAGCCATGGGATTCTAAGTGGGCTTTATATTTTTTCAGCTCTTTCTGTTGCCCTTAGCCATATTTCTCCCTAACATAGAAAAAGAAGTAGCAAACTATATCCTGAAAAAAAAAGGATTAAACATTTCAGTACCATGACGCGTTTTCATATTCACTTTGGTTACTATTTGGTGATTTTATACAGCTTCGGAAATTCATGTGCTGGATTAAAATAGTGAATAGTGAATTTAAACACTTAGAAAAGGCCCAATAAGGCGTCAGTTTCTAAAATACATAAATTCATCATTTCTTTACCTCAAACTACTCTGAAAAATTGCCTTTTCCTCAACAGTCACTTTTAAAGACTTAACTAAGCAATCCTTCCTTTCTCTCTTGGAAGTGTTCGTAAATATTAACACCTTGAGTACCATAACGCGTTTCCATATTCACTCTGGTTATTATTTGGTGATTTTATGCAGCTTCAGAAACTTATATGAGGATTGAAATAGCGAAGACTGTGGTCATTAATATCCTGATCTCCATAGACTCTTCCCGATGTCAATAAAAGGGTCTAATGGTACACAGATCTCAAGGTAAAAATGTCCCAGTATTGAAGGGGTTAATATTCCCATTGTTGAAATAGTAAAGACTGGCCATTAATCTTCTGACCTTCATAGACTCTACCTGATGTCAATAATATGGTCTAATGGTACACAAATCTCAAGGTAATGATGTGCGAAGGGGTTAATATTTCCATTGTTAAAATAATGAAGTCTGTGGCCATTAATCTTCCTACTTCTTAAGACTCTTCCTGATGTCAATAAGAGGGTCTAATGGTACACAAATCTCAAGATAAAAATCTGCTAAGGGGTTAATATGTCAATTGTTAAAATAGTGAAGACTGGCCATTAATCTTCTGACCTCCATAGACTCTTCCTGATGTCAATAAAATGGTCTAATGGTACACAAATCTCAAGGTAAAAATGTGTCTCAGTACTGAAGGGGCTAAAAAAGCTTCACTCTATTGTTCTGACGAATAAAAAAGGCCCATGATTACCTTTTGTGCATGCCTGTCGATTCTCCAGCGCCTGAATGCATGACACGCTTAACATCAGGAGTGAATCATTATTACTCTGGTTATTGATGTGCATCAGGGAAAAATCGGCTCGCATATTCCATCGGTAAAGTTTCGAAGCCTTGGTTTGAAAGGATGAACCGGCCTCGACTTGCCTAAATGAACCTCCTCCAGAAATTTTGGTGATTATGTTTATTTTGGGATGTTTCTTTGCACTTTTTTTCTTCCTTTTTTTCATTTTTCTTCTTCTTTTACATTTTTTCCTTCATTCTTTTCCTTCTGTTTTCATCTTCTTTTCTTCCTTTTCTCCTTATTTTTCTCATCTATTCCATTTTTTACATGTTTTGCTTTTTTTGTCTCTTTTTCATCTTTTTTCCTTTTTTTTCTCGTTGTTCATTCATTCAAAGTTCATAATTTTGCTTATTTCAATTTATAGTGCCAAGTTTCGTGTTCTATTTGTTCTAGGTATGATTTCTTTCCTTCTTTATTTCCGTTAAGTTTGCTGCTTTTTTTTTTTTTTTTCTTTTGCTTTTCCCATGATTTTTCTAGTTATTCAATGTTTGTAGTTATTCTTAAGTTTAGTTCAAAGTATCTAATTTCATCTTGTCTATGTGTTTATCTATTCTCTTTACTTCCTTTGCATTCTTTTCTTTTCCTCCAACTTCCAAATTGTGTTCGTTGCATTTTCGTTTTCTTCCTTTCCCTTTTTTTTTTTTTATGGAAGATGAACGCTAGCAAATAATTCTCTCTCTCTCTCTCTCTCTCTCTCTCTCTCTCTCTCTCTCTCTCTCTCTCTCTCTCTCTCTCTCTCTCTCTCTCTCTCTCTCTCTCTCTCTCTCTCTCTCTCTCTCTCTCTCTCTCTCTCTCTCTCTCTCTCTCTCTCATCTTCACAACTCTCTCTCTCTCTCTCTCTCTCTCTCTCTCTCTCTCTCTCTCTCTCTCTCTCTCTCTCTCTCTCTCTCTCTCTCTCTCTCTCTCTCTCTCTCTCTCTCTCTCTCTCTCTCTCTCTCTCTTTTTTTCCCGCCACTCCATCCATGAAGTTTGTTCAGAGCAGAACTGCAGCTCATCAAGATTTTTTCTTTTCGACAATAGTCAGAAGAAAACAGCACAGCAACTGTTTGCATGACTGGGCGAGTGTGGCCTGGCGGAGCGTGCGGGCGTCCCGCTCCACGCCCAGTGCTGCTCGGGGAGGAGGAGGCGTCCAGCGCTTCCTTCACCCTCCCCAAGAAGCACATGGTGGCGGGGAGCGGGGAGTCTTCATCTCTGCCCGGGTGGCCGAGGTGGCCCTGGGGTGCTGGGGTGCTGGGAGGACGCCACATCCCCGTCACGCGCCCTGCGTGGCGAACGGGGTGGCGTTTTCAGGAGGGAGGTGGCGTTGGCCGCTCACCTGCAGGTGCCAACGTGCACCACTGCAGGGTGCCGGGCTGTGATCTTCTTCAGGTCCGGGGGAGGTGAGGTGAGGGTACCTGAGGGTGTCCCGCTCCACGCCCAGTGCTACTGGGGGAGGAGGAGGCGCGTGCCGCTTCCTTCACCTTCCCTTGGAAGCACATGGAGGCGGGTAGCGGAGCCCTCAGCCCTGCCCCGGGGGCAGAGGTGGCCCTGGGGTGCTGGAGTGCTGGGGTGCTGGGAGGACGCCAGATCCACATTGCGGTGGCGTCTAAAGGAGGGAAGTGGCGTTGGCCGCTCACCTGCAGGTGCCGACGTGCACCACTGCAGGACGCCGGGCTATGGCCTGCTTCAGGTCAGGGGCAGAACCTGAGGGAGGCCAGCAGGAGTGGGGGTCACATCCCTGCTCACTGTAGTGGCAGGCGTCTGGCTGCTGGTGGCGCCCAAGGTGAAGGGTCGTTCTCTTTACCTTGGAGGTGACCACCCCGCCAGCCACGCCGCCACGCCAGGGAGGGCAGGGCTGCCTTCCCTGTGCCCGGCCATGGCGGCTGACACACCCACACCCTCTTCTCTATATTCCCGCACCATCACCGCACTCCCCGCCTCTCCGCCCCTGCAGGACCTGAGGAAGGCCAGCAGGGCTTGCCTTCTTCAGATCCGGTGGAGGTGAGGTGAGGGTACCTAAGGGAGACCCCGCAGAGTGTGAGGGTGTCCGCTCCACGCCCAGTGCTGCTAGGGGAGGATGAGGCGCGTGCCGCTTCCTTCACCTTCCCAGGAAGCACATGGGTCCGGGGAGCGAAGCCCTCAGCTCTGCCCCGGTGGCCGAGGTGGCCCTGGGGTGCTGGAGTGCTGGGGTGCTGGGAGGACGCCAGACCCACGTCGGGGTGGCGTCTTAAGGAGGGAGGTGGCGTTGGCTGCACACCTGCAGGTGCCGACTTGCACCACTGTAGGACGCCGGGCTGTGGCCTGCTTCAGATCCGGGGCAGGACCTGAAGGAGGCCAGCAGGAGGGGGAGGGCGATCACAGCCCTGCTCAGTGTAGTGGCAGGCGTCTGGCTGCTGGTGGCGCACAGGGTGAAGGGTCGTTCTCTTTACCTTGGTGATGACCACCCCGCCAGCCACGCCGCCACGCCAGGGAGGGCAGAGCTGCCTTCCCTGTGCCCGGCCATGGCGGCTGACACATCCACACCCTCTTCTCTATATTCCCGCACCATCACCGCCCCTCCGCCCCTGCAGGACCTGAGGAAGGCCAGAAGGGCCTCGTAGCCCTGCTCAGCAGTGGCAGGCGTCTGGCTGCTGGTGGCGCCGACCACACCGCCAGCCACGACGCCACGCCAGGGAGGGCAGGACCGTCTTCCCTGTGGCCCGGCAATGGCGGCCACATGACACACCAACACCCTCTCTGTACTCCCGCACCACCACCACACTCCCGGCCTCTCCGCCTCTGGTGCGCCACACTGCCTCTGTCTGCTGACTGCTGTGCCTCTTTCTGCTGACTACTGTACCCTTGCCGCCCGACGTATGGAACACTACCTAGGTAAGCCACAAAGGAAAGCCACAAAGGAAAGCCACAAAGGAAAGCCACAAAGCATGACAACCTCCACACACTCCACACACTCAACACTCCTAATGTTTGCTTTTTCCCTCTTTTCAGGTTAATATATACTTATATTAATCTCTCTCTCTCTCTCTCTCTCTCTCTCTCTCTCTCTCTCTCTCTCTCTCTCTCTCTCTCTCTCTCTCTCTCTCTCTCTCTCTCTCTCTCTCTCTCTCTCTCTCTCTCTCTCTCTCTCTCTCTCTCTCTCTCTCTCTCTCTCTCTCTCTGGAATCCCAAGAGCTAAACGCATACATGACTGGGTTTAATTACAAATCACATAACCCAGAATTATTACTGTATAAGCTCTAATTCGCCGTCACGGTCACGCGGCGCTGCACACGATTAAAAATATGAGCGCTGTTGTAAGGCGCGTAGTCACTCATTTCATTCACTTACTCGCTCATTGATTCACGGGATTATTTGTAAGTCAGTCATCCAGGGAAACCCAGCGATGCGTCCCTCTCATTATTTCACAATTCTAGTGGGTTTTGTGTTTTTAAGTTTGAATGAGCGCATGATATGGGTGCAAAATGATTGTTCAAGGGATGGTAAGGTTAGG